>NW_017308886.1:127258-127458 GCF_000935625.1 Nanorana parkeri | reverse complement strand
GCCACAATGACCAGCACATCTTCCTGGACGGTCCTCCTTCTCCTGAGCCTCAGCTCCGTCGTCTCGGCTCAAACCTGCAAATGGCTCCACCGAAACCAAGAGGCATGGACCAGACAGATTCTGCACAACTTCAACCACATGGTCCCTGCAGAGAGAACGGGCCAACCCTGCCAAGACAACTCACCTCACCTTCCTGTCAT
>NW_017308886.1:123205-124952 GCF_000935625.1 Nanorana parkeri | reverse complement strand
CACCTTCCTGTCATTGACTCGCTATACAGCATTACTCAGGCGGAGTCCGCGGCCATTGCTGTGCGTGAAGTCACCAACCAAACCCTCCGCTTCTACAGAAGAAACCAGGATAGAATGGACTACCACCGGCCGGCCTGGGAGAAGCTTCAGGAACTCCTCCACTACCAGGAGCAACACTTGTCTGACTGTATCCCGGAGGGAGCGGAGAACCAGCTCTTCATACAGGGAATCACCCAGAGATTCAACTCCCTGCAGAGGATCCTAGAGGAGCAGAAAGACAATGCATGTGCCTGGAGGACCGCCCACACCGAGATCGGGAGGAACCTACGACTCGCAGCCCAGCTCTCAAGCCGCATGAGAAAACAGAAGTCACATGATCAGCAATCAGCTCAGTAACACAATCTCTGATTGGCCACATTGAAGGAGCCAGATTTCCCATATTTATTATTTTTATACAGAAAATCAATTTATCTATATTTATATTATTACTAAAATGATTGTGTTTTTATTTGTTTATTTTACTAAACACTGTTATTATTATATTGTTATATTTATTATTATTATTATTACAATTATCTATATTTATATTATTATTGTATTTATGAATGTATTTTCTAGGTCTTCTGACCTCTTGTTTGCAAACAATAAACTTTTACTGGACTTGATGTAGATCTGCGGCGCTCTCATCCTTTCACATAACCTTCCAAAGTCACTGTTCTGTTTCTTCAAATAAAATTGGGGGAGCCGCAGATGATTATAAAATGAGCAAAGACTATGGCCTGGAGGTGGGGAAAGATAGTAGAATTGTGGGGCGAATCACTAGAGGGATCCCCAGCAGGAGGAAGGAGGTCCTGATCCCTCTATATAGATCTATCACTAGAGGGGTCCCCAGCAGGAGGAAGGAGGTCCTGATCCCTCTATATAGATCTATCACTAGAGGGATCTCCAGCAGGAGGAAGGAGGTCCTGATCCCTCTATATAGATCTTTATTATCACTAGAGGGGTCCCCAGCAGGAGGAAGGAGGTCCTGATTCCTCTACATAGATCTTTATTATCACTAGAGGGGTCCCCAGCAGGAGGAAGGAGGTCCTGATCCCTCTATATAGATCTTTATTATCACTAGAGGGATCCCCAGCAGGAGGAAGGAGGTCCTGATCCCTCTATATAGATCTTTATTATCACTAGAGGGATCCCCAGCAGGAGGAAGGAGGTCCTGATCCCTCTATATAGATCTTTATTATCACTAGAGGGGTCCCCAGCAGGAGGAAGGAGGTCCTGACCCCTCTATATAGATCTTTAGGTATCACACAGTGCACAGAGTAATCTCAATGTCATGGAGTTGTTTACATTAAGAGCAGAATCTCCGCTAGACTCACCTTCTAAAACTTGGACAGGTTCCTGTACTTTTTCTACACCTTGGCCAGAGGAGTAGCCACTGTCTGGGGACATTCTGTCAGGAAAGAAGGGTCTGGGATACAGAAAAGGGCGGACTTCTTTAGGTTCAGTAGCATCTCTCTTGTCTTCATCAATGTTCTGGAATTCTGCAGAAGGAAGACATGCGTGTTAGAGATTCCAATCTATTTCACACTGTAAATTAATAACTAGGATGGGCGTATGTCTGGGAAGGATGGGCGGATGTCTGGGAAGGATGGGCGGATGTCTGGGAAGGATGGGCGGATGTCTGTGAAGGATGGGCGGATGTCTGTGAAGGATGGGCGGATGTCTGTGAAGGATGGGCGGATGTCTG
>NW_017308886.1:120699-123061 GCF_000935625.1 Nanorana parkeri | reverse complement strand
GGTGCAGGATGGTCGGATGTCGGTGAAGGATGGGCGGATGTCTGTGAAGGATGGGCGGATGTCTGTGAAGGATGGGCGGATGTCTGTGAAGGATGGGCGGATGTCTGTGAAGGATGGGCGGATGTCTGTGAAGGATGGGTGTACGTCTGGGAAGGATAGTGCCCCATTTAAGAAGGGACAATCACCATGCCCCCCTGGAGGGCCTTGGCTGCACACAGCCAAGGTGGACCCCCCTCGTGCACCATCTATGAGAGGAGAAGCACCATACATCATATACAGGGTAGGGGAGAAAACAATGGAGGAGGCCCTCTGCTTACCACACTTTGGCCCAGGTCTAGTTACTGAGGCTCCAGTCGGATGAGGAGCAGGACACCACCCACCTCAGCCTGGGCACTGCTTACCTAAGGGGGACACTGTGACCGGACACCCCAAGGCCGACAGATTATATGTATCCCCAAGGATGTTGCAGCCAATCCCGCACTGAGCATGTGCTTGATGGCTGGAGCTGAGGAGACTTCAAGGATCTACATTATCCAGCCTGTCGCCCAGCCACCAGCTTGATAAAAGAACATCTTCCGTGGTAGAGATGAATAAAAAAAGATGACTTCCGAGGACCAAATAAGTAAAATAGAGAATTAGAAGTCCAGCGGGGACTCCTGGGTCCCAACTCCATTACATCAGGCAAAAAAATTTTACTTCAGGAAGTGAGAAGGTTCGGCCACCAGCACGGGTCACCCCTAAGCTGAGCCTTAATTATGTACCTAGTACCCTACTCCTGCAGGTGGCATTGTAACCCATCTGTGAAGAATAGAGTAGGCTATGAACAAAAGGGAAATGCGGCTATATATTCCATTCCATTAACATGCTCAGCTTTGGTGGGATCAGGTTGTCAGGAGGTGATCTCTGCTTTCCTTACATAAGGTAAGTCCATACCATGCTAGTAATGTTAGCAGCTACACCAAAACTCTACAGCTTAAAGGAGAACTATGAGGTCAGGGCTTTCCCCCATAGTTCTCCGAAGGGCAACGGGAGGACACAAACTAGCGTCCTCCTGTTATCCAAAGAGCAGCATACTCGGTATACTGAGACGCCGCAGCTGAAACGGATCCCGACAATGATGTCTGGATCCGCCCAGCTGCGTGACTGACAGCTGGCTCCGCCTATCTAGAGGCAGAGCCAGCTGTACCCGCCCCCTCCCCCGTCCGTTCCGCCAGTCAGCGCTGGAGGATCGGACAGGGGAGGGGGGAATCCAGTCACTCCCCTGTCACGGCTCACCTGCGGGGATAGCTCGAGAAGTGAGCGAGCGCCGCTATATGTTCGCTCCCGATCTACTGAGCCGACCTGTGACAGTCTCATTGTCACGGGTCGGCTCAGATTATGAGGATGAGTGAAAATCACTCGCCTCATAGATCTCCTTTAAAGTGATATTAAAGCCTAATTGTTTTTTTCATTTCTCCTTTAAGTGGACCCTCCTTTGTTGCTTTTTTTCTTTAACTGCTTGAAGACCAGGTGTTTAGATCCCCTACCTGGCCAGGCCATTTTTCAGTGTTCAGCGCTGCGGTACTTTGACTTACATTTATTCCGTCACGCAACGCTGTACTGACATGAATTTTATACCATTTTTTGGGGACAGACAGAGCTTTCTTTTGGTGGTATTTAATCACCACTGGGGGTTTTATTTTTTACTATATTCAGGAGAAATTACAGAAAATTTTGAATAAAAAAAAGTTGTTTTTTTTTACATTATGTTTTAAAACAACTAATATTACCCACTTTTTTGGTAAAATATAAAAGACGGGGTCACGTCGGGTAAATAGACTCTTCCCCCCGCCCCCTGCACGGGTGCCACCATCGTTCTAATGGAGGCACCCGTGTGCGCTAGTTTCCGCCCCTTCCCTCTTTGATGGCAGAAGGAGCCTATGGCCCCTCTTCCATCAGTATCCTCCCCCCGCAACCTGGACGTTCGGGGGAACGGATGATCAATTCGGGACCGACGGCGGGGACGAGCGCAGCTGACAGGTAAGTGTGGAGGGGACTGGGGGAGAAAAAAGGTGCTGGGCCGTTTTTACCCTCATGCAGAGAATGCATTAAGGTAAGGAACGCCCAGACCGTAATACTACTTTAACCACATGTGCCACTGGTGGATGTAAACTCTGCATTTTTGGTGGAGATTGGTGAAGAACTTTAAGAATCAACGTCTACATTTTGTAAAAAAAAAAGCTAATGATATCTGTAGGGTGATGGCAAAGTCCACTTAGTGCATTGCTGTTCCCTGTGTACTCACTGGGGATGCACCGATATATCGGCCGCCGAAACATATCGGCCGAAAATGGCACTTTTGGCATAATGCCGAAAGTGCCAT
>NW_017308886.1:108796-120044 GCF_000935625.1 Nanorana parkeri | reverse complement strand
CCTGCCGATACATCTGCGCATCCCTGATTTCTTTCCTCCCCGCTGGGCGCTGCTCTGTGTCCCAGCAAAGAGCAGAGAAACTGTGATAGCCGGCCGAGCGCTGCGAGAGGAGAGCGCGGTGAGCGGCCGGCGTCTCCTCCCACACCGTTCAGCCGCCTATCACAGTCCGGCAGAGCGGTGTGGGGCCGGAGACAGCGCTGTCACGGGAGGCTGATCGAGCGGTGTAGGGAGGAAAGCCCAGCCTCCTGTGACAGCACCGTCTCCGCCCCCACACCGCTCTGCCGGACTGTGATAAGCGGTGTGGGAGGAGACGCCGGCCGCTCACTGCGCCCTCCTCTCGCAGCGCTTGGCCGGCTGTGACAGCGTGTCAGAGAGGAGAGCGGGTGATCAGTGATCGCTGAGTGTGTGTACATAATTGAGGACATGGTATGTTAACTATATCCTCAATTATGAATGAATGGGAAGTGATCTACATCCCCTCTACATCACTTCCTGTTCATTCATGATTGTGGTTATAGTAAACATACTCTGTCCTCATGTTATCAATGAACAGGAACACTCAGTATAGAGGATTCCTGTTCATTGCTAACAGGGGCTGCAGAAAAAGAGATTGAGGACTCTGTGTTCTCAATCTCTTTTTTTATTTTAAAAAGGGAAATGCCTGTTTAGACCCCTAATATTTCCCCGAAGCCCCTAAAAGTAATGTAAAAAATAAAAATATTTAATCAAAAATGAATACAAAAAATTAAAGTTTACAAAAAATAAATAAAAATAAAATATTTTAAAAATGTGAAAAAATTAAAATAAAAAACATTTTCAGTTTCGGCCTGACAATTTTTTTTATTTCGGTTTCGTTTCGGGTTTTAATATTTCCATTTCGGTGCACCTCTAGTACTCACCTATATCATCATTGTCTGCAGACTTTTCAACTGTTATACACCAATGGGGAATAGTCTTATCTTTCTTGTACTTCTTCCGGAATGCTGCAGAGAGAAGACATTTCAGATGTCAGAGTATCATAGAGGTGTAAGATTTGTGAAACAAGGCCATCAGATCCTATGTAGCTAATACGTGGGATGGTTGTATGAACAGATTGTTGTACTGATGTAAGTTGCAATAAAAGAAAATGACGTCGGTTTTATATTATTATTCTGACTCCGATTGTTGTGATAGCGATATATCCCTTGTGAGACCTCTATGCCTGGCCTGTATAAGCAGATATACTCACTGCGGACAATCCTTGTCAGATAGCTGAACTCGTCAATACTGTTTCATCCAAAAGTGGTGCTTTATTGTTAACATCAGGGTTACAGCAGATGATAGGAACAGCAGATTGAATGGTTTCAGTATTGTGCGGTCAGAAAATGATGCCTTTTCTAGCATACTGTGCAGAGTATATGTGTCCTAGTTACATGTGGCCTGTAGCTGTGGCCATGACACAGGAAGTACTGCACTCAGGAAGAAGGGTGGGGCATTACATACAAAGCAAATGTGTCATCACACGAGGAAAGGAATAAATAAAAAACAGGTGCAATAACACAAAAGGACACTAGATGGCAGCATATAACTAAATATATAGAATGGCCATAGGAAAGGTATTAAAGGAAAACAAACTATATAAACTTCTATATAAATAACTTTTATGCCCCATTGGGGCGGCACAATTATGGTATTACAGTAATTTTTCAAGTTTACCAATTTGATGATTTTTTTTTCATTTTTAAATAATATTTATTTTACAAATAAACATGGAATATATGTTGTACTCGGTCGTTGCAAACCGTACTGGATTTGCAGAGAAGAAATTACAATACTGACTACATGTTTCTAAACACCCCTATGAGTACCGTATTTGCCGGCGTATAAGACGGGTTTTGAAACCTTACAACATCCCCCAAAAATCGGGGGTCGTCTTATACGCCGGGTACATACGGAAGGATATGGTATACTGTATGTAGCTTCGGCTACATACAGTATACCGCGCTGAGCCAATCATGGCAGGCTTTGTATTAATGAATACAAAGCCTGAATAGAAAGCCTGTATTCATTAATACAAAGCCTGCCGCGATTGACTCAGCGGAAGACGGAGGACACAGCGGGGATCGTGAACAAGGTAAGAGACTGTAGTCGCGAGTGTGGCTTGGGGTTACCGCTTATGGTACTGAAAATTAACCCCGAGCCACACTCGGGAATACCGCCATGGATGTTAGTGGGTGCATTTAAACATTATTTTGGGCTATACTCGTCTTATACGACGAGTATAGCCCTAAACCTATATTTTAACACAAAAAGTAGGGGGTCGTCTTATATGCCGAGTCGTCTTATAGGCTACTCTCACTATTCGGCTGACAATTTTCCACCCAATTGAATATCAACCTTTGTTCAGCCAGGTGCTGCCAATAGGGCCACCCATGGACTGAATTTTGGCTGAAGGTGAAGTAGATTCAGAGGAAGACCAAAAAACCCATATAAAGCATGGTCCAATAGGTAAACAAAACTCTGCAGTCTATACCTCTTATAATACAAGGAAGGATGGTGACGGATGAGGTCTTACTAATGCTTTGTATAGGGCAGATTACATCTCTCTCTCTCTGGAGTCTATATCTCTTATAATGCAAGGAAGAATGGAGACAGATGAGGTCTTATTAATGCTTTGTATAGGGGCAGATTACGTCTCTCTCTCTCTGGAGTCTATACCTCTTATAATACAAGGAAGGATAGTGACACATGAGGCCTTACTAATGCTTTGTATAGGGCAGATTACATCTCTCTCTGGACTCTCTCTGGAGTCTACACTCTCATTCGTGCGGGACTAGTTTGTATTGCCACTATAGCACATATGAGAGGTCTCACTGCCATGCTGTAATGTCAAAAATATGTCTGAGGAATAGTGGCAGCGCTGTCTACTGCACATGCTTGGGATTCACTGCCAAATTTATGACATCACAATATGACTGTGGTATCCCGCGCGTCCACTCTTTAGAAGACAATGCGCATGCATGTGGATATTGCTTGCAACCCCTCATGGTAACAGCATGCTTACTGGCTGTAGGTATTGCTGCCACAAGTATTGCTCTCAACTATCTGCCAGTAGCCCCTCTTCTCTCTCCACCACTTTAGACCTTTTCCTGCTGTAGCAGGTCATCGTGTAGAGAGCAAGGAGAGGTCCTGTCCGGGGTTTATGTGTCACCCAGATTCCTCTCTTACACCTTCCGGAACCTATAGTAAGCCCCGGGTTTTACGCTTTGCCTCAGTGGCAATTTAGTGCAGGTGAGGCAAACAGACAGAGCTCTGGAGCCTGGGGAGCAGACAGTCTCTATCTGCTGGAGCACAAGGTTGGTCATGGTGTTTTGCTGAAGCCTGATATACAATAGGTTTGTACAGGTTGGTAGTCAGGACTATACTATGTTTAGTTAGTGCCGGGACACGGCTGGGATTTTGTTTTTGTAGTATTTACTTTATTTGAGCACTGTATATAGCCTGTGTGTTGCACCAATAAATGTACCACTGTTTGAAGACAGGTCACTGGTCTCGTCTCTAAACCTTTCAAGAGTGCTCACCCCCGGGGAGCAATTGCGCCCGCCACCTATTCCCCAGCTCACACTGCCTATCTGCATGGAGTTTGCATGTTTTTCCTGAGCTTGCGTGAGTTTCCTCCGGGTACTCCGGTTTCCTCCAACACTCCATAGACATGCTGGAAGGTTAAAGTGACCTTGAACCCTCAGATTTTTTAACATAAAACAATACTGTAATGTGCGCCTCACTGTAATCCATGGTAGTTTCCCTTCTCTTTGCTGCACTTCCTTTTAAATCCGTATCTCTTCTCATGCTGGGGCAGAACTTCTGTTTTGCAGCAGACTGCCTTGTCTCTGGAATGGATACACGGTGCCTGTGTATAGGTTTGCAACCTGAGCCAGCACTACAGGAAGAGGCACTCAGCTGCAAAGGGAAGTTCTTCCCCCAGCATGAGAAGACATGAGGATTTAAAAGGAAGTGCAGCAAAGAGAAGGGAAACTACCATGGATTACAGTAAGGCGCACATTACAGTATTGTTTTATGTTAAGAAATCTGAGGGTTTAATGTCACTTTAACCAGTTGACATCCGCGGTGTTAAACCCCCTTCCCATCCCGGCCATTTTTCAGTATTCAGCGCTGCGGAACTTTGACTGACATTTATTCCGTCATGCAGCGCTGTACTGAAATGAATTTTATACCCTTTTTTGGGGACAGATAGAGCTTTCTTTTGGTGGTATTTATTCACCACTGGGGATTTTTATTTTTTTACTATATTAAAAAAACAGTTTCCCCTATATTAACCTCTTGCCGTCCGCCCGTAGTAAAAAAACGGACGGACGGCACTGCTGGATTGGCGGGTTGCCGTCTCCAGACGGCAATTTTTTTCTGCTCGCGCGCGCCCCCCTAGCGGGCAAGCACGGGCAGAAAAGACCCGACCGTTGCACACACCCGTTACCGGGTGTTTCACATATAGGCGATCAGCAGGTCCATAGCCCGCCGATCGCCTATATGTGCTCGTTCGCGGCACCCTCTGCTCTCTGCTTCATCAGCTTCTTTTGGGGTCCACAGGTGCTGTGTAAATTGTCGGCATTATATAAATACAAATAATAAATAAACAAACCATCATGCTCTCGCCCCTTCCAATATAACTTTATCTTTTACCAGCGTGATGATTTTGATTCTGCTCATTATTGGTATTCATATAATTACATGAATATTAGAGGAGCATGGTTGGGGGGATTACAAAAAAATGATCTGACTCGTGCCTAGCATGCCAAATATGAAATACTCGATAACAACTAGGGATGCACAGATACTTTTTGAGTACCAGTGCCGATACTCGGCATTTATGAGAACTACCAGGGTTGCAGAGGTGGCAGCTGGGACCGGGCTCTGGCGCTCCTCCGCTGTCCTGAAATCATTAGTCTGTATTGTTTTAGAAAAACTGTCACATGACAATAAACAAAAATGTATCAGTACTCGTACTTGCAAAACTGGTATCAGTGCATCCCTTTATTTATATTTATAAAAACAAAATCGTACATTATACAGAGATGTAGAAATCCCGGGAGCTCCGTGTGCTGCTTACAAATGTATCGGTACATGTACTCGTACTTGTACAGAGTACTGTACTTGGTATCTGTGCAACCCTAATAACAACCCAGCTGGCATTTCTTTTGTTTCAGGAGGTTGTTAATTGAGTATTAAATAATAAATGATAATTCAATCATAATTAAACAATTAATAAATTGATAAATACATAATTGCATTATCTTCTAAAATCATCCTCACAGCACAATACTGAGCACTGTACAAATAATGAAGTTCAATGTACTCACCCTTATAGTAGAACACTGAAAGAAGAAGAAGAATAGCAACAGTAATAAGAAACAAAATAGAAATAATAATAAAAATATGTTGACGTCTTCTGGAATTTCCGATGTCTGAAAGAAATCAGAGAAGGATATCGGGGTTAGACCTCACGGGCTGAGTCACAGTTTATTGCGTCCTACTAATAATACAAGATGGAAATAAAATCCTCGGCATGAAGGACCCACCGCAGAAGGTGCCCCCAGACTCCCAGACCTCATCATTCAACCCCCCAATACTATACTGAAGTGTGGGAAGGTCATGGAAATCCATGCACCGAGCTATGGCCTGGCCACTATGAAACCGAAACCGGTCCTGAAGGATCCCCCCCAAATGTCAGCCAAGAACGATGGCAGTGGCGGACCTAAGAAACAAAGGGCTCTGGTGCAAGATTTTTTTTATGCCCCCCCCCCAGCTCTTAAAATCCCCACACTGGCCACCTGAGAGTCCCCACTGGCCACCTGAGAGCCCCCACTGGCCATCTGAAAGCCCGCACTGGCCATCTGAAAGCCCGCACTGGCCACCTGAGAGCCCCATTGACCACCTGAAAGCCCACACTGGCCACCTAAGAGCTCCACTGACCACCTGAGAGCAGAAAAACAAGCTCAGGGCTCCCACTGATTCTGCTATATGGTGACTTTTATAATAATTTCATTATATATTACAGTGTAATAATAATAATAATAGAAATAAAGTACAGCAATGCAGAATGGAGCCGGCTATAGAGGACTACAACTCCCAGCAATACATTATACAGCAATGCAGAACGGCACCAGCTATAGAGGACTACAAATCCCAGCAATACTTTATACGGCAATGCAGAATGCCTTTGGCTACAGAGGACCACAACTCCCAGCAATATTTTCTACAGCGCTCGCAATTCTGCATTGCCGTAAAAAGTATTGCTGGGAGTTGTAGTCCTCTATAGCCGATGTCATTTTGCACTGGTGCAAATGCAGAATGGCACCAGCTTTTGTTTATTTTTATAGCTGTCCGACAGGAAGTGATGTCTCAAACAGGAAGTGATGTCTCAAACAGGAAATGATGTCTCAAACAGGAAACCAGGAAGTGATGTCTCAAACAGGAAACCAGGAAGTGATGTCAACAACCAACATCACTTCCTCAATACATAGCCAGTCAACAAAGCACATATACATAGAAGAAAAGGGAGTGTATGTCTGTATCATAGTAGAAGCGATGTGCATAGCCCACAGACCCGTGTGCACAGACGCATGTTTTTCCTAGCTGCCATCTTTCCAGACCCACAAATACAATCTCCCATTACCACTGGAGCGAACCTTATCCAGCACGGCTCAATGCCCAATAACGTTACTATGATTCCTATGAATGGAAGCTTATCTGCAGGGACAACGCCATACTATCTCCAGCGCGCTGATCAGACGCATCAGAAATACGAACGCACGTTCCTTTCATAAAGGCGGATATGTATCTTAAATAATACTATGTCCTCAAAGCAAGTTGTATACACGCCAAGCCAATAAATCCGCGTTATGCGCAGGGGCCTTAGCTTGGCGTCCACACACTCGCTAAGAAAGCACTGCTCCGCCACGCGTAAGATATCTACTCCAATGGTTTAACCCCAGCGCTGATTAAAATCCGGGTCACGCTCCAATCGAGCATGACGCAGAAATCCCGACACTGAGACATGATGACAATATACTAGAACACATCCTAGTAAAATTTCCACAACCCTATAGAGGACTACAACTCCCAGCAATACTTTATACATAAATCCAGAACATTTCCATCAGTTACAGAGGGATACAATGTCACAGAGCAGTTACCTCGTTTGCCTGACCTCGCGGTGGGACCAGGGAGAGGTGGTGGGCTCTGTACTCGCTGGGTCCTCCCGGGCCGAGGCCCCAGCGCTGCCCCGTAGTCTGCAGCACATGTATTTTCGCCTCTCGGCTTCATCCTGGCACTCTCCTCACTTCCGGGCGCAGGCGCCCCCCACCGTCTCTTGCCGCGGTATACTGGGCTCGTGCCTGGGGCTACTGGGCCCCCTTAGGCTCAGGCCCTGGGGCAGCCGCACCGGCTGCACTGGCGGCAGTTCCGCCTCTGAACTATGGGTACCTCAGGGGTGTCTGGATTTATGTGTCATATCTCTTCACGTCAGCGGATGATAATCTGTAACAGATTTACAAAATACTGGAAATCACAGGAAACTGTCTGAGCTGACGACTGACGATGTATACATTATTTTCTCTTGCATTTCTTTTTCCATCCATTTTGATGAACTGGACCGTTCGTATTTATCCACTTTCTGCACAACTACAGCAAAACGGTGACCCGTGAGTAACAGTACACCATACAAGTCTTTGTTCACCAATAACAAGCTAATTATATCTGCTGGACATAATAATATACACACAGGGCATAACAAGGTCACCCTGAACCTGCAATGGCAACACAAAGGGGTCTATAGTAAATTAATTTGCACTGCGAATATCTGTGAACGTTCATTCAGTGTGGATATATGCCAAAATGAACATTCTTTAGTTGTTACTTTAGAAGTTCCATTTCTGAATGTCCCCCCCCCATGTAATATCACATTATGACCACTAGATGGCGGTGATAACCATAGAAAATACACTATACAGTATTACCAAAAGTATCGGGGCCCCTTTACACGCACATGAACTTTAATGGCATCCCAGTCTTAGTCCGTAGGGTTCAATATTGGGTTGGCTCCGCCCTTTGCCGCTATAACAGCTCCGCCTCTTCTGGGAAGGCGTCCACAAGGTTTAGGAGTGTGTCTATGGGAATGTTGGACCATTTGTGAGGTCAGGTACTGATGTTGGGGGAGGGGCTCGCAGTCTCTGCTCTAATGTATCCCAAAGGTGTTCTATGGGGTTGAGGTTGGGACTCTGTGCGGCCAGTCACGTTCCTCCTCCCCAAACTCCTCCATCCATGTCTTTATGGACCTTGCTTTGTGCACTGGTGCGCAGTCATGTTGGAGCAGGAAGGGGCCGTCCCCAAACTCCTCCCACAAAGTTGGGAGCATGAAATTGTCCAAAATGTCTTGGTGTACTGATGCCTTAAGAATTCCCTTCACTGGAACTAAGAGGCGGAGCCCAACCCCCGAAAAACAGAGTTGGCGACTTCTGTGCGCTTCAACATGCGCTGACCCCGCTCTGTCATGTGACGTGGCCGACCACTTCCTGGCTGAGTTGCTGTTGTTCCCGGTTGCTTCCACTTTGTTATAATCCCAGTAACAGGCGACCGCGGCGGAATGTTTAGTGGCCAGGAAATGTCACGGAACACCTGAATCCAATGATTTGGAGGGGGAGGGGCCCAATACTTCTGGTAATATAAAGTATTTTTTGCACATGTCAGATATAACAAAACACTTTTAGTGGTATATTTAGGGGGTCTAATAGAAACATTTCCCCCAGAAACCCCCAGAACATGCATACATGTAAAAATACAGGCACCTAGGACACATGTATGTAAATGCACTATGCACTAAAATTCTGGAGACAAATTTTTTTTCAACTACCGTCTTTTTATTCTACAGGTTCTCTGCATTGAGAAAACATAAGAGGTTTTTTCTTACCTGTAAAATCTTGGCGTACATCACAGGTCACAGGGAGTTAAATCTTGAATGGAAGCAACGTCCAAGAGCGGTCCATTAGAGGGGCGGCCAACACAGCAAACAACGGGTAAAAGTCCTCTAAAAACAACAACAACCCCAACAGCGAACAATAACAGTGAGGGGCCACAATTCAGAGGGCGGTCTGAAGAACCTTGAGGCCAAAGCTAGAATCTGCGCGGGCCTGAATGTCCACCTGGTAAAATTTGGCAAAGGTATGAACAGAGGACCAGGTGGCAGCCTTACAGATTTGGGATACCGAGGCCTGATGCTGGAAGGCGCTTTAAAACCGAAGCTCCTGTTACAGCGAGCCGTTACTGGAAGGGGCGAATCTTACCCTTCAACTGTAATAGTCCACTGAGGCCACCTGGCGATAGTGGAATGAAAGCAACTGGCCCAAACGGGGACCTTCAGGAATAAACAAAAGGCTGAGTCAGGCTTGTGGACAGAACCTGCAGCTAAATATACAACAGCCTGCACCCATAATGGTCTCCTGGATAAGGGAGCGTCGCTCCCTTATCCACAGGCCGCTAAGGCAGCAGGCAGATCAGATTCTGCAGGAGAAGGTGTAAAGATACACTTAATGCCTCTACAGTCAGAGTTACCAGTCCGGGTTGCAATTTGTCCTGGGAATTCCGGCATAACTGTGGTGAAATCCTCAAGTGATCCATGCCAAGACTCTGAGGACTCAAGCAGGAGACAACGTTCCAGGCTGTCGGTGTCAGGTGCTCGAGTGGGTGCATAGCAAGTGGACTGAGAGTTGGTGGAACCTACGGGACTACTCCCTGTGTGTCTGCGATCCGACATGTTGTGTTCAAAGGCAGGAGCTGCACTCACGGTTAGGTACTCATGAACATGCTGCTGCGGGAGAGCTTAGCGAGGCCGGCGGTGACCAAGTCATTGTAGATGGACAGCAAAGACCAACCAAGGTGGATGGCTGCGTCACTTGCAACAGAGGAGCCATAGCAAGAAGATGTTCCCTCACACTAAGTGGTGATAACAAAAGAATGAAGCACATGCACCTGAACTAAGTGTGGCATCACTCAGTCCCCTAACGTTTGGGTCACTTCCGATACTCCACCCAAGAGGTCTACTCTCAAAGTGAGTCTTCAGAGACTGGGCCACACCAGAGACCGTGCCACCCCTCTGGATAACTAACATGGTACACTCTCAGGTCTGGAAACCACCATAATGTGGAGCCCAGTGCCCCAAAGACACATTCCAAGCTAGCCCTGCAGCCGTCCAGTTCATCGGGGTCTGTATACGGCCACAAAAGCTATTGCTGAGCATACGCCAATCCGGAGAGATGTACATAGTCCAACATGTAGGTAAGTATAGACAGTGAAGCACAAATCAGCTGTTTTCACAATTGCCAACTGTGTCTCACCTGCATTGTAAGGGATTGTTATAGATTCACTGTCCTCCGATAAATAATTATTTACAGTGCAGGTCAGTACAACATTCTCTTTTGGTCGGGGTGCAATGTAGTCCTGCTGATTAGTAGACACAGTTTCTCCTCTGGTTTGGTCCAGCCATGTGTAGGTCACATTGATGGTGGAGGAGATACAAGACAGGTTAATCTCCTGACTGGAGCTGCTGTCGTAGATGGTGGGCTTGGAAACCCGATCTGTAAGAAAAGAACGTCACATCAGATAGTAATATAGAAACGAGGACCCATAATAATACACGGGGACATGAAAAATAGGTGCTTTCTACACATCAACCAATCACCAGAGGAGAACCAGTAAGGAAGGGGAAGGTGGGGGTCATCCCACGTCAACTGGTCTCAGTGTGGCGCCCCAGATTGAGAGCCCTGACACTACACCTACCACAGCTTAGGCCCCCATGGGAGAGTGAGGAGACATCTTTCCTTTTTCCATGACATGGACCGGCAAGAAGAAGTGAGGACCCCCCTCCTTGGTGGAAAGCCCCCCCCCCCACCTTCCTGTCTGTCCATGTCATGGAGAGATATGCTTTCCTATAGAAAACTCTAGAAATGTGACCCTGTTGCTAAAATAAATACATAAACAAAGAATGTTTACACTCCCCTGCTAAAGAAAACCATCTCTTGAAGTATCTTCAGAATTCAAAGCTTATGAGAATGTCTGTTTACTGATGCCACGTTTCACTCAGTCGTTCCTCCCACCGGCCATTATGTCACAACAGGACACAGGGCATTAGGAGAGGTGAGCATTCACTATATTTTTTTTTGGTGGGGGGGGGGGGGGGTTTTTTTACTTTTTTTTTTTT
>NW_017308886.1:95104-108281 GCF_000935625.1 Nanorana parkeri | reverse complement strand
GTTGTGTGGGAAAAAAAAAAAAAGGAAAAGGTGTTTTTTTTTGTGGGGGGGGGGGGGGGATTTTTTTACATATCTATTTTTTGTGACGGGGTCATTTTAATTGCACAGAGCACTTCCTGTGCCTAGGCACTCCTGATATCACTGCACTTCCTGCGCCTAGGCACTCTGTTCTGTAACCTCGTAGCTATAAATCTTCAATGTGAGATCATCTAAGGCACTGCTGCCTCTGTTAGGCGCGCTAGTCTTGGAGTGAGATTTGGTGAAGTCCCTATTGTGCTGCTCAATGTTCTCCTTGCTGGAGAGGAAGCTGCACCTGAGGACCTGCAGTACAAGGATCTCCCTGCTTCTGTGGATCTGCTTCCACCACCTTTTCCATCTGCTTCTTCATTATCACCACCAGTCATCACGTGGGCAGCTCTTACATGCAAAATCAAAGCCCTGCTTCTACCACGATGGCCACACAGACACGCAGTGTAGGACAAGGCATGGTGAGACAAAAATGGGGAAAAGACCAGCTGTATGGATGTTCCCATGTGGAATACATTACACAGGAAAATTTGGGCCAGATGAACTTTACTATCTGGCACATCTTGTTTCTAAGCAACATTGGAGCCGAAATATCATATAAGTTTTTCTTGAAATCCATTGAGGGACATGGGAATCATAGGAATTTCCTAAGCAGTTGGGTTATACTGCTGCCTACAGGAGGTTGGGATACTAGCAAATAATCAAACATGAAGGCAGCCCCCAATAACCCCGCCTCCAGCCATCATGCCTCAGTTTGATGAGCAAGCAATACATCAGGCCAATAATGGAGGGTGGGACCTGTGATCCTCAATGAACGTCACAAAAAAGATTTTAGGGTAACTAGAAAAATCTTATTGTCTTTATTGTCCATTGAGGGATGGTCCGGGCATCCAAAAGCAGTACAAACAGTCACTAATAAATCTTAACTGATGTGGAGGTCGTACTACAAAGTTTGTGTGAAGGGATCAATACCTGAACAAAGGCTAGATGGAGAAGGGCCAACCGAATATTGAAATTGCCACGACAAAGGGGAGGGCACCAAGGATCTACCTGGTGCTGGAAGCCAGGGCAGATATAGGGGAAGCTGCAGGACAGGGGAAGCTGCAGGACAGGGGAAGCTGCTATCTAATAAACGATGGACCTCAACTAGCAGAGCGGAGGACAACCAACCAAACACTGGAAAAAACAGGTGGAACAATAACTCCATAACCGGAGAGTGACAGCTGGCTCTGCCTATCTAGAGGCAGAGCCAGCTGCACCCGCCCCCTCCCGTTCCTCCAGTCAGCGCTGGAGGATTGGACAGTGGAGGGGGGGAATCCGGAATCCCTGCGGGGAGCTGTGAGTGACAGTCACCACTCTCTGCAGGGATAGATCGAGAAGTGAGCGAGAGACGGTATGTGTTCGCTCACTTCCCGATCTACTGAGCCGACCTGCGACAGTCTCATTGTCACAGGTCGGCTCAGATTATGAGGCTGAGTGAAAATCCCTTGCCTCATAATTCTCCTTTAAAACTGACTTTTTGAGTGCTTTTAGTACATATAAGAGAACATCCTGGGGGTATCTGAACCCCTGCGTATGCTATATATAATGATATGCAGCCCCTCAGCAGTACAGGGTTAGTCAAGGTGTGCCGCCCCAATGGGGCATAGAATATGTTATAGAAGTTAATATAGATAGAAGTTTTGCATAGAGTGTTTTCCCTATAAATTTTCCATAGTCATTCTATATTTGTTCCTATATTGCCATCTAGTGGTCTTTTGTGGTAGTGTATGTATTTTTTAATGTTATCTTCCTTGATTATTACTGAGGTCGATGACTCAGTTCCTTTTTATGTATGCCCCTCCCTTCTTCCTGAGTGCAGTACTTCCTGTGTCATGGCCACAGCTACAGGCCACATGTAACTAGGACACATATACTCTGCGCAGTATGATAGACAAGGCATCATTTTCTGACCGCACAATACTGAAACCATTCATCTGCTGTTCCTATCATCTGCTGTAACCCTGATGTTAAGAATAAAACAAATCTTTTGGATGAAACGGTATTGACGAGTTCAGCTATCTGACAAGGATTGTCCGCAGTGAGTATATCTGCTTATACAGGCCAGGCATAGAGGTCTCAGCAAGAGATATATTGCTATCACAACGATCGGAGTCAGAATACAAGGTGTGCTGGAAGGACCCTGATTGGGAGATCCAGCCTACTGCTTAGACCGTATAGTATGGAGCCTTGAAGTCGAAGAATGTCAGCTTTCATCCAAGACTTCTCATCTAATCATTTCACTTCATGCCAGAACCCCTTCACCCCGACTTACCGAGCACACTGAGCCATAGTTCTGTTTCCTGAATATAATTATTCACTAGCACCTCCGACTTGTAGATCCCCAAGTCCTCCTTACGCAGCTTTCTTATGGTCAAGGTTCCGTTGCGGGACAAGGCAGCTCTGTCTGCAAGGCGGTAAAAATGAGGAACTGGTGACACCAACTCCCACTCCACAATTTTACTACCGTCCAACTTCCAGGTTATTTCTGTTGGGACACCAAAATATTTTGGCACCAGAGCGACGTCGCCATCAACCAAGCTCTCCATCATCTGTGGTGGCAGAGCTGCAAAGAGAGCAGAGGGAGAAGGTGTAACCAATGCAAGGACTGCTGCCATGCTATAATAATTAGACATGTGCACTGCCAAAAAATTCGTTTAGTTTCGTGTCAAATTCGGATTTGTGTTATTTTGTTTTTCGGGATTCGGGTGTGAAAGCCAATTCGGATTCGGGATTCGGACGAAATTTGTTAGCGGTAGTTCGTTCGAATGTTCGTTTCGTTTTCGTTTCTTATTCGTTTCGTTCATTCGTTCGTTCACAGCGAGTGCCATTTGAGGGGGAAAAATGTTTTTCAACGAACGAAACGAATAAGAAACGAACTACCGCTACCGAATTTCGGAAACGGAAATTCGGATTCGTTTGCATTCGTTATGTCTGTAATTTGGATACATCCGAATGTCCGAAAATTCGTACGAATTTCGATTTGGAACGAAACGAATCGCACATGTCTAAGGCCCCATTCACACCTAGGCGTATTGTAATATGCGCGTCTGTCGTGCGACCGTCACGCGGTTTTTTTACCGCGATTCGCGGTAAAAAAGTCGCGCGACTCCAAAGGCTACTTGGCTGTATCCCAATGGAAAACGCCCTACAAAACGGCCCAAAGTAGTCCCGGGGCCTTTTCAGGCGTGGGCCGTTTTGTAGGGCGTTAGGGACGGGGCGGAAATACGCCGAGGTGGGAACGAGACCATTGACTACAATGCTATTTATTTTTTTGACCGTTTTGTAGCGCGTTCGTCGAGCGTAGGACGCGCTACAAAACGGTCAGGTGTGAACGAGGCCTAATAATAATACTCCACCCTGAACAGTGATCAGGCCTGGAAGATCTGAGTATTACGTCACAGAATCAACAGAAGAACTTACCCCTGACAGACAATATCACTGAGTTATCTCCATGATTTATTTGATTGGCAGCTCGGCAGTAATAAACCCCGTCATCGATCATGGTGACTGCGGTCAGGGTCAGGTCCAGCTTCCCCTGTGAGATGTCTCCTGACAAATCTGCACGTCCTCTGAACTGGGAATCCTGGTTGGAGAGATCATGCTGACCATTCACAAACTTGTAGACCTGCAAATCATTTCCATCTTTTCCCGCCTTCACCCAGACTGCTCTGAGGTCGTCCACTCCTTGTATAAAAGGAAACCAACATGGAAGACGTACCGTGTCATAGACAACAGGGGACACTCTCACCTCACCTGTGTGGAGAGAAAGAAAGACGTCACAATGGAGTTCCTGGCATTGCGGGTCCTTTGAGTTGCCGCGTTGTGTAGACAGACAGTAACTAGGAGTAGTTATTCACATGGAACTGGACTTGGTCTATAGTGTTGGAGATTTTGTCCCAAGGCAGATGGCGATTGTCCAAGAACATGACGGGAGGTGTATGGATTCGTGAAACCATCGCATTTGCATAGCCCACCTGAGACTCTCTATGGTGGGCTCTGCAGGGTCCCAGGTGGGCTGGTCTGGTCGTCGGGATGCCACCCCGGTACAGTCGATACCCATGGCTCCCCAGACCCCTCACATGGGTACCGGCCATACCCCGGTCACACATCGTAACGTGGTCTCAAACTTTGATAGATCACATGCCTACCTGTAATCATTTAATCAGAGAAATAGATTATAATAGGGAACATTACAGTGTAATATTCCCCATTATAATCCACTTGTCTAATTACATGAAAGCAGTACACAACTACTACCCACCCCACCCCCCCCAGAGGACCGCAGCCAGGTAGTTTCGATGTGTGCACTGTAGGGGGCGGGGCTTGTGACACACACACACGCCTCCTGTGACTCACCTCCCCTCCCGCCGCATGTTGCTATGGACACGGCCAGGTGAGTCACAGGAACCGCCCCCTCACTGAGAAGCCCGTCGGCAGTGCGGGGCCCCGGTGTTCGAACAGCGGGACCGTGCACTGCCCCATATTGCAGGACCGGACCCCACTGAGGCTGTGGGGGTGCCCAGGACCGGACCCCACTGCCCCCCCACAGCCTCAGGTCTAGCGGTAGTTCCGCCACTGCATTCACATTAATAAGGTCCCTAGGTTCTGTAGATTGAAGTCACAGGCAGAAGAGACAATGGTGTCCTATGAGGTCACATCCCTTTTGTCTGTAAGCCAACTGCAGAGACTATGGAGGATGTCAGGAAACATCGGAAGCTAGAGAAGACCCTTGACAGCTGAACACAACTCAAGCCGGACCAAGTACGGTCCTTGTAGCCGCCACATCTAAGGCCTGATAAGATGCAATGTATACCGTAATACATTTAGATTCACTTTCATAAAAAAAAAGAGATGGAACTTATGAATTATTTTCAGCCCGGAACCTAGAAGGTCACTTAGCTGTAGACTCGTGATCCTAAAGTGTACCTAAACCCAAGAACAAAAACGTCATATACAGTATTGCAGCCTGCCGGTCCCTCGATGTGGCGGCTGCATTTGTTTTTTCTCCTGTTATCTCCACCTGGTGATCCTGCCAGTAAAACACTTCCTGTGCCTTCACGTCTATAATCATTTCTCCTCTGTATCTATTAGGGATGCACCGATACCGATCCTAGTATCGGTATCGATACCGAGTATTTGGGTGAGTACTCGTACTCGCCCAAATGCTCCGATACCTGGCACGAGTACTTCTTGTATCAGGAAGCCGGGCAGCGCGTCATTACACGCTGCTCGGTTTCCTGATTGGCCAGGAAACAGCCCCATGCTCTCTCGTCACTTGTGATGAGAGAGCATGGAGCCGACTTCCCGGCCAATCAGGAAGCCGGGTAGCGTGCAATGACGAGCTGCCCGGCTTCCCGATTGGTCAGGAAGCTAGCAAATCCGGGCGCCGTGTAATGACGCAGCGCCCGGCATTCTGATTGGCCTGGAAGCCGGCGTCATGCTCCCTCGTCATCTCATGAATCATAATATTAAGAAAGTGACCTTAAAGCATTAAGAGAAAATTTGACCTGTCCCTTTAAGAAAAAGTATCGGTAATTGGTATCTGCGAGTACTTGATCAAAAGTATCGGTACTCGGTCTTAAAAAAGTGGTATCGGTGCATCCCTAGTATCTATTATTATAATACCTCCAGGTCCGCCAGTACCTCTAATGGTTCTCAATGAATCCCTGCCCGGAATTCCAGAGCTCCCTAAAATGATACTGGCCACGCCCCCTGATCCAAGGTGTATTTAAGCATCAGCCTGGAATGCTTTTTTTCCCCTAATACTGTAAATTGGATTTCACTTTTTGTAATTGTTCTTGTGTTTCTGAGGTATTGCTAAGTTTAAAGTGAAATTGAGTGGAGTGGATGGAGTGTTGAGGGGTTAGACGGCCTGCCAGGGTTTTATTGCTGTCTGTGTCTCTTTTAGGGACATTCACTCTCTGTATTTGTCCTGGTGAATGTTATCACTGAACGTGAAAGAAAATCCCAAACTTTGGGTTGTGTCCAGAGCAGAAATCGATGGGAAATCTTCCAATGGGGACACTAGTTCTGGTGACTCTGCTGACCATCAGAGGTTCCCCTAGGGTTGCCACCTTTTCTTTAGGTCAACCCTGAACCCATCTCCACCCTTCACTGAGTCCACTGACTTCTGCCGGGCTCAGAGTGAAGACCAGGGGGCCTCGGTAGCCTCCCGGCCAGGGCCACCTGCACACATCAGGGCCCCTTGGCACCCCGCTAGTTCAGCCACTGGTTGCCCCCATATGCGTAAATCTTCTGTCCAGGTTTCAGTGTGAATCCTGGACAGGTGGCAACCCGAGGTTTCCTTGACTTTGTAGGGGTTTCCTCTCCCTTCCTGTTGTGGCTACTGGACAGGAAGTAAAGGGAAATCTGCACAATTGGACACAGAGGGAAAAAAAAAAGCTGACGGGTCATAACTAGGGATGCACCGATACCGGTATTTCTGTATTGAGTACCGATATTTTTTTGCTGTACTCGCTGATACTGAATACCGATACCGGGAGTCCCATTCAGGAAGTCAGGCGGCGTGTAAAGACTCGCCACCCGGCTTCCCGATTAGCAGGAAGCCGTCCCCGTGCTTCTCGTCACTAGGTGACAAGAAGGAGTGGAGCCGGCTTTCCGGCCAATCAGGAAGCCGGGCAGCGTGTAATGACGCGGCGCCTGGCTTTCTGATTGGCCGGGAAGCCGCTTCCATGCCCGTTGTCAGCATGGAGCCGTCTTTCCGGCCAATCAGGAAGCCGGGCAGCGTGTAATGACTCGCTGCCTGGCTTCCTGATACCGGAAGTATCGGGCTTGCCCAAATACTTGGCATTGGCACCGATACTAGTATCAGGTGTATCCCTAGTCATAACCATCCAAAACTAAAACGAAAAGTTTGGTTTTAGTACGAAGGTCATCCGTTTTGGGATATGGGTGAGGCAATTAATGCATTTTTAGTGCTCATCTTATGATCCTTATTTATAATATTTTGATTCATGATTATGATGATTAATAGATCGATGGATGATATTATCTATGATATACATAGATATCAATGTGAAATTGCATTCATAATCAATAGTAAAAACAAGGTAAAAACGAGCTATTTAGCAAAAAAAAAAAACCCAATAAAGTTGCCATCACCTATATCACTAATAACACTGTGATTGTATATTTACTAATTAATTAACACCATAAGAAAAAAAAAATTATCGTTGATGGCATAACCGAGACACGAACCCCTAACCTCCTGCATAGGTCGGGAGCACATCTACCCGCTGAGCCACAGAAGTTAAACTATCTACAGGTGACGCACTAAATGTAGGGTGACGCACATTTAGTCACATGACGGACACTTTCTCACTCTTAATGTTTATAATAGACATATACGAGGCTCTCCGGCTGAGTTTATTAATCTCCTCTACCGGAGATCATAGGAGGTGTCACGGATCGGGCGGTCATGTGACGCGGTATGGGCGGGGCGTTGTGGCGTTGTGCACAGTGGAGTCATATTGTGTATATATATATGTCATGTACACAGCGTACGGTCGCTCGTCCACTCACCGCAGCACACCACGCCCAAGAAGGGGAGGAGCGCCCCGAGCGGGGACACCGCGCTGCTTTTCAGCCCAAAGTACATGGTGAGATCGCGGACACCGAGACGGATATGTCAGAATCCAGTCCTCTGTTTGTAAACAATGTGTGCTCCGTGTCCGATTGGCTAGATTTGACTACAATCCGCGAGGCGATTGGTTGGAGGGCGGGGCCAATTCGTGTTTATTTGGCTCATAACAAGGTCACGTGTTGTCAACACGAGCAGTGATTGGACCGACTGCGCGTGACGTGTTCGGGAGTTTCTGTTGTTTATGATCATTAACCCCTCCCCCTCCGTTGTTTATTGTTTTTTTTGTGTCGCGAAAATTAATTCAAAACAAATTTAAAAAGTCACAAATTATGGAGGGAAGTATTTTATGTCGCACAATATTGACGTCACTGGTCATCGAATCAATAAATACACTGAGGGGAATTGATGAAAATTAGAACCGTCGCCCATGGCGACCAATCAGCTTCTTCCTTTCGGTTTCAAAGCTTAAGTAAACAAACAGAAGCGAGAAGCTGATTGGTTGCCGTGGGCAACTGCTCCAGTTTTCATCAATTCCCATCCAAGTTTATTTTAGTGCACACAAACCTGATAGCCCCAATTTTCCCTTATAAACTGTATAAAATGCAGGGAGACGTTGTGTCATGTGAATGAGTACCGAACACATCAATACTGTGCGTGCCCATGAGCGTTCAAAGGAAGGGTCCTGGCGTCCATTTTTATTTCCAAGATGGCGGGAGATGCGGCACATTGTGGTGGAGTTTAGTATACCGCGAGCTGTAGCTCCCTATATACTGAGCCTAGGGTGACGGGAGGACGCTAGTTTGTGTCCTCCCGTTACCCTGAGGAGAACTATGGGGAAAAGACTTAACCCCCATAGTTCTCCTTTAAGCCGGTTTTCGGGTCCCTGGGGCCGCACGGCTCTGCGGGTACAACCAGCAAACCCCACAATGGCTACCTGCACTATTATCATAACTCCAATGGAAAGTGTAGTCATCGTGCACCAGCAAAAAAATGTGTTTAGTTTGGTTTCGTTTTGCTTCATATTTTGCGTTATTTCGGGATTCGGTTTCCGAAAGTCAATTCGTTTCGGCTTCGGACGATAAAACGTTAGCGGTGGTCTGTATGACTTTTTGTTTCGTGTTCGTTGCATATGAAAAGTATGATGACACCTCGGAGCTCACAGACCCGAATGCTATGTAGTGTTCCACAGCTGAGAATGTCAAATGGGCGGAGCGAGCCGCGACGTCGCAGCTCGCTCCGCCCATCTGTTTACTTTCGAGCCGAATGTAATTTTGCGGCGAGTTCGGACAGTCGTCGTGCGGCGGGACTTTTTTTTATTGCGGCGGGTCGTCGTGCATCGTGATTGACGCCGGATTACATCGATGGAGCCTTTTTTATTTAAAGGAATAGTCAAAAATTGTCTTTGTTCCTTTCTCAGGTAAATTAGGTGGCCGCAAGACCCAACATTCTGTGCAGCCTAGCTTGCCGCACTGATTTGAGGGGGGTGTTTTGCCCCCCTGCAAAGTGCCGCCCAAGACAATCGCCTTCTTTGCCTCGCGGTGGACACGCCCCTGAATGCACCTCAGTACATGCTGCGTCCAAAGAACCCCAAAGCAGGTCCAATGCAGCCCGCAAAGTGTCATGTCTACTGCTCTACTAAGGTCAATGGGACCCTGCTGACCTAAATTTGAGGTGCGTTCCAAACGCATGTCCACCACATAAAAACAATGCCCACTGCAATGAGCACCTAATAGAGGAGGGCAAGGTGACGCAGCTTGGGGGCTGCGTTTGACGCGTTCTGAATCCTCGGCGCCATCTAGTGGCCATACAGGGCTGCGAATAGACAATTCCTAGGCTCCGTGGCGCCATCTAGTGGCCATACAGGGCTGCGAATAGACAATTCCTATGCTCCGTGGCGCCATCTAGTGGCCATACAGGGCTGCGAATAGACAATTCCTATGCTCCCTGGCGCCATCTAGTGGCCATACAGGGCTGTGAATAGACAATTCCTATGCTCCGTGGCGCCATCTAGTGGCCATACAGGGCTGCGAATAGACAATTCCTATGCTCCGTGGCGCCATCTAGTGGCCATACAGGGCTGTGAATAGACAATTCCTATGCTCCGTGGCGCCATCTAGTGGCCATACAGGGCTGCGAATAGACAACTCCTATGCTCCGTGGCGCCATCTAGTGTGCATAAATGGCCACGAATGTTATTTGCACAGCAAGGAGCTGTGCGAACTATTTATAAATCAGCCATTAACCCCTTCACGACTGACGAAGTACAGTGTACGTCACTGGCATCGGGGCTTTTGCCGCTGGGACTCTGTTTAAACTTGTAAAGCCGACTGTCGGGCCCGTGACCGGCTTCTCTGGTGTCGGGGGCGGGGAGCTGGGGAGGAGATGGACATACCTCCGTTCGTCGATCCCCTCCCCCGTTCTATGGGACCGGGAGCGATGCAGATTGCATCACTCAAAGTAAAGTAAAAAAAAAAAACAGTTTTTAAAATTAAATTAAATAAATCTAAAAATGATGTCAAATTTTTTAAAGTCCCCGCCCCCGCAAGCACGCGCGTCTCCACGCAAAACATGCGTCTGGTGCGCCTACGTATAAAGACGACGAACGCACTACACATGTTGGGTATCGCCGCGCACGCCGGAGTGAGAGCAATAATTCTAGGGCCAGTATTTTTGGGATATCTCTAAACTGATGACCCGTGGGGGGGCTTTTAAAGCGTCGTCTAGGGACTTTTTGGGGTACTGAAGTTTGTCGCAGTTTCACGGACGCACGCAATTTCTAACCCGGGCATGTCGGGTATCTATTTACTCGTTGTCACCTCATCTTTTATATTTTATTTAAAAATTGGGTATTTTATTGTGTTTTGGGGGCATAGAAGTACATTTTTCACTGAATTTTGGGGTTTGATAAGGAGTTGCGCTAATGTCGCGCAACCTAAAAATTTGCAACTGCCGTCATTTTATTCTACAGGGTCTCGGCTTTCAGAAAATATATCATGTTTGGGGGGGTTTGAAGTAATTTTCAGGCCTAAAATGTGGAATATAACACGGGTGCAAATAAATGAAGAAGAAAAAAGGGCCCCAGTCATGAAGGGGTTAATAAAGTACAGGAAGAAGATTATTTGTTGGAGCTGCTTAAGTAAAGAGGAACATTTTTTTGTTGTTGCTGCAAGAACTCTTAGTGGAGCTGCAGGTCCCCTTGTCCTCCGTGTCGGGAGGCCGCTGCTGAACTCCCGGCGCAAACAACAAATGTATGACCTGATCTCCTGATCGTGGTTATAGCGGTGCTGTGAGGTCACGTAGAAACCGCAATTTCTCTGAACGTTCAGACAGCGTACGGCGTCTATAGACCTCGTCACCCATCTGCCTCACCCTCAGAGGTTTCGTTTCTAAGAGATGCATTCAGTTCATTTTCACAAGAGTTTCACTATGACCGACGCCAAAAAAATACATTCGTGTTCTCCGAAGAGTGCGTGCTCCTAAATTCTGGTGCGTTCAGATCCCCGCCATCATCCCAGCACGCTGACTAAAATATGAAATCAGGCTGAAGTCACGCGATATCACCAAAAATACGTTCCCTTGTAAAGAAAGATACATGTATCTGCACTGAGCGGACGTACGCAGATATTCGCCCCGCGAATGGCTCTGCAAATTGTTTGTGAATAGACCCCAAAGTGCGTCAAACCAAAAATTTATCGTTTTCTAGTTTTTGGATGGGGTGAGGGAGGATTGGGACTCTTGTTGGGTTTTTACTAGGGATGTCCCGATACCGATGCTAGCTGGGGCAGGGCAGGGCACCTGTATTTTAACCATGAATAGGTTAAATCATGATCCATAGTACATAACATGTAGTTGTACTAAGGATCATTTAAAGTCACCTGTCCCTTTAAAAAAAGTATCGGTAATTGGTATCGGCAAGTACATGAGGGGAAGTACTTGTACTTGTACTTGGTCCTCAAAAAGTGGTATCGGGACATCCCTAGTTTTTACTGCTATCTAGGACAACACATATTTGTCAACTGTTGGGGTCTGTGTGAGACCAACCCATAGATCAGACATGAGGGGCGGTTCCTGCATAGATAGAGGCTGGGTCTGTGTGAGACCAACCCATAGATCAGACATGAGGGGCGGTTCCTGCATATTTAGAGGTGGGGTCTGTGTGGGACCAAACCATAGATCAGACATGAGGGGCGGTTCCTGCATAGATAGAGGCTGGGTCTGTGTGAGACCAACCCATAGATCAGACATGAGGGGCGGTTCCTGCATATTTAGAGGTGGGGGTCTATGTGGGACCAACCCATTAATCAGACATGAGGGGCAGTTCCTGCATATTTAGAGGTGGGGTCTATGTGGGACCAACCCATAAATCAGACATGAGGGGCGGTTCCTGCATATTTAGAGGTGGGGTCTGTGTGGGACCAACCCATAGATCAGACATGAGGGGCGGTTCCTGCATATTTAGAGGTGGGGTCTGTTGGAGACCAACCCATAGAACACAGACCCCACCTCTAGCTATGCAGGAGCTTCCAATCCCATATGTCCCCGGTGATGAGGAAGCATAGAGCCGGCTTCCTGGCCAATCAGAATGACAGGCGGCGTGTAATGACTTGCCTCCCGGCTTCCTGATACCGGAAGTTCCGGTATAGGAATAAGCATCGGGAGCATTTGGACGGCACCGATACCGATACTAGTATCAGCGCATCCCTAGCTTGTGTTATGCTCGGAATGTTCTGCCAGTATTAATCAATGACAGTGACGGAGGAGGCGGGGCCCGCAAGCGATCGTGGAGGGAAAGGAGGCGGACAGAGGATCGGAGCAGACAGGTAAGAGGGCTTGACTGCCCACCTGAGACCCTACATAGCCCACCATAGAGAGTCTATGGCGGGCTCTGCAGGGTCACCCTCAGGTGGGCTGTTTGGGTTATCAGGTGGACTTGTCTAGAAATCACGGGGGCCCCGTACAGGATTTTGCTATGGGGCCACGTGATCTCTAGTTACGCCCCTGGTCCATTGTATACATTGTTTGCTCTATGCTAGGCACTGTGAGAACAGAAATGTTCGTCTCGATCATTGTGGTCCCAGCATGAGGTCTCGTAGTTGGGGAAGCGGCGGAGGACGAGACACGCAGATCAGATTCTTCAGAAATGAAACTACGAGAGACAGAAAAACAAATCCAAACCGAGTCTGCAAACCACAGCGACGCTACATACTGACAGACAAGAGCCGTGCACTATGATACTGATATGAAAAGATCATTAGGGGCCCATTTACATGACGCACCTCAATGTATCGCGGTAACATTCACTTCTAATGGCACCTCAACACGCTAAGGCAAAGATCCCGTGTTGTAGTGCGTTTTTTTTATTTATTAAATGTTTATACTTTTTAAATGTTGTTATTTATGTTATAACCAAATAAAGTTCAATTTATAGGCACAGGAAGTGCTGCGTGATTGTGTGTTTACTGTTTATGTTTATTATGTTTCCTTTGTGGTTTCCTGTTGGGGGGG
>NW_017308886.1:90584-94748 GCF_000935625.1 Nanorana parkeri | reverse complement strand
GTGGGGGGGGGGGGGGTAGTGTTCAGACCTACGAACGTGACAGCACAAAAAAACAAAAAACCCAACAAGGGTTATAAGTATCCCAACTTTATTATAAACCGACAAGGGGTTTGGATTTAATATCTTCGTTAGATGTTTTTACATTTAATCTTTTTTTTAGGGTCAACCTTTTCCTTTCCCCAAAGATGTGAAGATGGCGGTGGCCTCCATAATTGGCTCCATCAGATGCTCCTTCTTTCCCGGCTAAAGCTGGGTCTACGTGGCCCGAATTGTGTACAAACTTTCACATGAAAAGATCAGAACATTCTAGAACGCCATCAGGGACTGGACGAATGTCATCCACAATTATTAGTTACATAGTTACATAGTATTTGGGGTTGAATAAAAACATACGTCCATCAAGTCCAACCCATATAGATCAAGTCCAAACCACATAGGTCAAGTCCAACCCATATAGATCAAGTCCAACCCATATAGATCAAGTCCAACCCATATAGGTCAAGTCCAACCCATATAGGTCAAGTCCAACCCATATAGGTCAAGTCCAACCCATATAGATCAAGTCCAACCCATATAGGTCAAGTCCAACCCATATAGATCAAGTCCAACCCATATAGATCAAGTCCAACCCATATAGGTCAAGTCCAACCCATATACATCAATTATGTGTGATTGGAACATTAGATTTTGGAATGAATGGAGTTTCTTGAATGAAAACCACATTCGCTGAAAGAATTTTGTTCGTTTGAGAAAAAAATTTCCAATTTGTTTTTCGTTACTACAGTCTAAATGAATCAGCCACATGACCCCATTATATATTTAGGGGTCTATTCACAAAGCTGCCGAAGGATCCAGCCGTAGCTTCGGCCCCAGGACCCCTTTGGGTTCAGTTGAACCGAAGGGCTGATGTACGGGCTATTCGCTATATTCACTATAAGCCCGTACAGCTCCCGAAGTTGGCCGAGGGGCTCAGCCGATCCGAAGGCATATGCTTTGGCTCGACTGAGCCGAGGTGAAAGCCGCAGCTGGCCCGAACGACCGGCCATTGGCCGGCCGACAGCCTGCTACTGACAGCTGGGCGGAGCCAGCCGTCATCACACGGCTGGCTCCGGCCACTTGCAGAGACAGATCAGCGTCCCCTGGTTACCAGGTAACACATTACACTGAGGTGAGGACTCGGCGAGTTCTCAGTGTGTAATGACAGTTCAGCGTCCCCTGGTTACCTAGTGACCAGGGGACGCTGAACCGTCGTGAGAGCTGGCGGTGATATCAAAGCCGGCTCCGCTAAGCTCTCATTGTAATGACAGAACAGCGTCCCCTGGTTACCTAGTGACCAGGGGACGCTGAACCGTCGTGAGAGCTGGCGGTGATATCAAAGCCGGCTCCGCTAAGCTCTCATTGTAATGACAGCTGGTCCCGGCCAATAGAAAACAGTTGGGCGGAGCCAGCTATCACCGCTAGCTCCGTCCAGTCGTTTTCTACTGTTTTTCTATTCTGCTCGGCACCACGGAGATACCGAGCAGAATAGCCGAGCCGAATTCCGCTCGGCGGCATTCGGCTATTCACTTACTGCTGTTCGGCCCCTATGAGAATAGGCCGAACAGCAGCGAGTAGCCTGCCGGAGGTTCGGCTCAGCCGATCCAGATGTTGGATCGGCTGAGTCGAACTCCTGCACTTCAGGTCGGCCGAACACGCTGAGCATGTTCGGCCGACCCGAACCCAGCCGCAACAAGCCGATGTGCGGCTGATTTCAGCAGTACAAGCCTGAAATGAATAGCCGAGCAGCGTTCGGCTCACTTCACTTCGGGTGGGTTATTCACTCGGCTGTCTTCGGCAGCTTTGTGAATAGACCCCTTAGAAGTTGAACGGATATTCCTAATTAAATGAAATTCTAACCATGTGAACCCATCTTAGCTAGCCCAAAGGAGCCAATAATGATATACAAATTTTGTCAAAATTCGGTAGCTGAATGCTGATCTCCGTCTCTTAGAGGGTTATTCACAAATCTGCCGAAGACAGCCGAGTGAATAACCCGCCCGAAGGGAAGTGAGCCGAACGCTGCTCGGCTATTCACTTCAGACTTCTACAGCTGGTTTCAGTCGTACATCGGCTGGCTTCGGGTCGGCCGAACATGCTCAGCATGCTAATGTTTCAAAATGTAAATAAATGATAAATGTAAAAAAAAAAGGATTTCTTTAAAAAAAAACTATTGGGCGGAGCTAGCAGTGACAGCTAGCTCCACTCAACTGTTTCCTATTGGTCGGGACCTGCCAAAACGCGTCACCGCCAAATCCAATTCTCACATTTGTGTTATTCCGTGACATACAAAATGAATGCAGTGCAACGGAGATCATACTGCTATGTCTGAAGGTCAAAAATAAAGGAAATAGATACAAAACCGATATATATATATACATTGTAATTAGGAGCTGTACATTGTATCATTCAAGTAGCACTTCCCCCACACACACTCGATTCATAGAAAACCCCCCCAAAAACTGATACACAATTGTATTTAGATTTGCTACATCTGGTTTAAAGCTGTCTATATACAGAATATTATTAGGACACGAGATACTTTACTGGAATTATAATTACTTCATCTTTTTAAAAGTTACCATATGTGTTTTGGGAGAATAATCCCAAAAATGAATATTCCCCCATACATTTTTTAAACCAGTTTGAATGTAGTGTTGTAATAATACAATATGGCCGCTAGATGGAGCTTTTCCCACTTCGAATGTAGTGTGTTGTAATGTTATAATATGACCCCTAGATGGAGCTTTTCCCACTTCGAATGTAGTGTGTTGTAATAATACATTACGGCCACTAGATGGAGCTGAGGAACATAGAAAATTAGTATCGGTGTGCTATGCTTCTCAGCTCCATCTAGTGGCCATAATGTAATATGACACACTACTTTTTAACTGGAAAAAGCACCATCTAGTGGCCATTATGTATTATTACATCACACTACATTCAAATTGGGAAAAGCTGCATCTAGTGGCCATTATGTATTATTACATCACACTACATTCAAATTGGGAAAAGCTGCATCTAGTGCCCATTATGAATTATTACAACAATACATTTTGAACTGGGGGAAAACATACTTTTGAACTGGCAAAATTGCCATCTAGTGGCCATTATGTATTATTATATCACACTAAATTTAAACTGGGAAAACCTCCGTTTAGTGGTCATAATGTAACATTACAACACACTACATTCGAAGTCGGAAAAACTGCATCTAGTGGCCATGATGTATTATTACAACAATACATTTTGAACTGGGGAAAAACATAAATTTTTGGCATTATTGGCCCAAAACGAACACATTATGGCCACTAGATGGAGCTGAGAAGCATAGCACATCGATACTAATTTTCTATGCTCCTCAGCTCCATCTAGTGGCCGCAATGTATTACTACAACATGCTACTTTTGAACTGGGAGAAGCTCCATCTAGTGGCCACAATCTATTAGTACAACAATACATCTGAACTGAGAAAAAAACATACATTTTTGGCATTATTGTCCCAAAACGAATGTTCACAGATAGTCACATTGTTTATAAATAGACCCTATGCAGTCCTTGGTCACCGGGATGGTCAGGGGTGGATCTAGAATGCAGTAAAAGAGGTTCAAGTGGTAGAGTTGATGATTATTATGGTTTCTAGGAGTAAAGGTTCCCAGGGATGATCCTACAAAGCTGGGTCCATGTCTGATAATTGGGGATGGTGGCAGGTTTGTACCTGGCATCAATGGCATTCCCATTGGCTCCCCCAGAAGCTGGTCATGATATTCGGTCAGCCGGTGAATTCGATTTGGTTGTAGTTCGCTCCTTGCCGGGATTCTGGTCTCTGATCTGTGTGAGGTAAGTCAGCAGAGTATTCCCAGTCGGGGTAAGTGCCCCTTTGATCCGAAGGCCTGGCATCCTGCATGGACATCTTCAGGGTGGCATAACATACATTGGACGGGTCCGCGTCCATCGGGTCACATGTGATGGGGCGGCGAGGAGTCTCTACCATCACAGTAGCGTATTCTACCTCATCCGGGCTCTTCTCACTTCTCTCCTCATTCCTCTGCCCGCCGGCTGGCCGGTGCAGAATGGTGGCGTAGTGGAGATCACCGGCGTCGTTGTCCTGGAGGACCAGAAACAAAA
>NW_017308886.1:86535-90313 GCF_000935625.1 Nanorana parkeri | reverse complement strand
GGGGGGGGTTGGGGGACACATGACTTAAGCCATTTCTGGACCTTTTCAATAAAATGATGAATTCATTTGATTGTTTTACGACATTTTCCCGACCGTGCGCGCCCTCTTATTAGTGACACTTTGTAACACTATTATTACCACCGTTCACTTTTATTACTTTGAATGATATTTGATACTTTGTAATCACTTCAAAGTGCAATATAAAAAAAACACTTTCAGGAGAAATGTCGTACATATTTGTCATATAGCTGCTCCTAGGCAATCACTTATTTCCATATTGTATTTAGGTGGCCGATGACCGGTCGGTGCAACGAGTAGTTGCCTGTGGTGGATCGGTGGGTAAGAGCTCTGCCACTCACCTCTGCACACGCCTCTCCATCTCTCGCGGGTGGTGTCGGAGATCCTGCGGGAATAAACACGAGGTGTCACACTGAGAATGTCGCCAACAAGGAGCTGCAACCGAACAAATAAATAAACAGCTCCCACATGTATGAAATACTTTGATCACAATGCAAGAATCATACGTAGTACTGTGATTTTCACTCCTCCTCATAGTTGGAGCCGATCTGTGACAATGAGACTGTCACAGGTCGGCTCTATAGATCGGGATGTGAGAGAACACATTCCGTCGCTCGCTCACTTCTCGATCCTGTCCCTGCAGAGAGTGGTGACTGTCAGTCATGGCTCCCCGCAGGGATTCCCTCTCCCCGATCCTCCAGCGCTGACTGGCGGAACGGACGGGGGAGGGGGCGGGTACAGCTGGCTCTGCCTCTAGATAGGCAGAGCCAGCTGTCAGTCACGCAGCTGGGCGGATCCCGGCACAATTGTCGGGATCCGCTCCAGGTGCGGCGTCTCTGTATACCGTGAGCTGTAGCTCCCTATATACTGAGCTTAGGGTGACGGGAGGACGCTAGTTTGTGTCCTCTCCCGTTACCCTAAGGAGAACTATGGGGAAAAGCCCTGACGCCATAGTTCTCCTTTAATAGAAAAATAAATACCCGCCACATGTGATATGTTGTCAGGGGCATCAATTTAAAAACAAATAATAACGATACAAAGGAAATCACTCAGTATTCCAAATCCCGGATGATTCACCGAGGGGTCTATTTATAAACAATTTGTGGGGCCTCCTGCCCTGTGAATATTTGTGAACATTCACTTTGTGCAAATATGTAACAAAAACAAACATTCCTTAGTGTTGTTTTCTTTCTAAGAAGAATGGATTTTCACCTGTTTTCATGTAATGTCGCATTACGGCCACTAGAGGGAGCTCTAGGACCACAGGAAAGACGCATTTGTGTTCTTTGCTCCTCAGTGCCGTCTAGTGGCCGTAATAGGATATTACATTAACAAAAAAATTGAAAATACATTCCCTTGTAAAGAAGAAACTTCAAAATCTTAGAGGGTTATTCACGAAGGATCCAGCCGTAGCTTTGGCCAATCTTTTGGCCCTCTTCGGCCGCCCCTGCCCTTCGGTTGAACCAAAGGGCTGCTGTACGGGCTATCACACAATATTCACAATAGCCCACGCAGCAGCTGAAGGCAAATGAGCAGCTCAGCCAAGCAGAAGGCATATGCTTCGGCTCCGCTGACATCCGAAGTGACATCCGAAGTGACATCCGAAAGCAGGGCGAAGGGGCTGCCGAAGGTCACCCGTTCACCCCGCAAATGACAGCTGGGCGGAGTCAGCCGCGATCTCGACGGTCTAAGCGTCCTGTTCACATAGCAACCGGCTGATGCGAGAACAGCTAACGGCTAGCCCTCGTTCACACCTGAACGTTTTGTAGCGCGTTCTACGCTCGACGAACGCTCTACAAAACGCCCAAAAATATAAATCCCGTTGTTTTCAATGGGTCTCGTTCCCACCTCGGCGTATTTCCGCCCGTCCCTAACGCGCTACAAAATGGCCCGCGCCTGAAAAGGTACAGGTACTACTTTGGGCCGTTTTGTTGCGCGTTTCCATTGGGATACAGCCAAGTAGCCTTCGGAAACGCGCGACGGTCGCGCGACTTTTTTTTACCGCGAATCGCGGTAAATAAAAACGCGCGACAGACGCGCATATGCAATACGCCTAGGTGTGAACGAGACCTGCCAGATTTTTTTTTTTGTTTCTTTCTTTTTCTTTTACTTTTTTTATCACTTTTTACTTTTTTTACTTTTTACATTTGTATTTATCTTGTCATCTTTTACTGTTTTTTTTAAAATGTTTTTTTACATATTTTTTTATCTTACTATTTTTTTATTCATAAATATTTTTGGATTTTTTAACATTTTTTTATTTATACTATTTTCTACTTTATTTATTACTGTAATTATTATTAATTATTATTTTTTACTTATTTTTATTTATGTAATTATTTTTTTATCACATTTTTTTTCCCCACCTAGCTTTATTGCTATCACACAGGAAGCTAACAAGCCCCTGTGTGATAGCATTTGGAGGTGACAGGGTCTCTTTATTGACCCCCGTCACCTCCGATACACCTAACTTTATTGCTATCACACAGGAAGCTAACAAGCCCCTGTGTGATAGCATTTGGAGGTGACGGCAGTCTACAGGCGATTTCCCCCGTTCTACATTTAGCCCGGCTTGTGCAAATTGTGCAAATTTCCTGCTGGGCGCCTGGAACTCCATGTTCCGGCCGTCGGACGACCTCAAGCCTGTGCCGCCCCTCTGCTCAGCTCCGCCCCGAGGCCGGGCCTGGGTGTGGTTTATGTTGTTCACTGTCATTCTGAGCCTGATGAAGGGGACCCGGTGAGGCCCCGACTATGGTTGAGGTTTCTGTCCTGCACCTGATTTGTTTCATATTATTGGTGTGCTGGTGACACTTTTGGATTTGGTGATATTTGCACGGTGCCGTCCGTGGTCACTTCTAGCACCGGCCTGATACACAGGACACGCTCTCATGTTCCCCCAGAGTGCCGGGCTCTGGGCTATAATAAATATTTCCACTGAGACGTATCCCTCCTGTGAAGTCCTGCGAGCAACTTCTAGGCCAGGGGGGGGCCCATTAGGCGGATGGTGATCTACCCGTAGCTCTCAAAGCTGATGCTGGTAGATCAGGAATGGGGGAGAGACAGACAGGAGAGAGAGCGAGGAGAGACAGCCAGGGGAGAGCGAGGAGAGACAGACAGGGGAGTGGAGAGAGAGCGAGGAGAGATAGCCAGGGGAGAGAGAGCGGGGAGAGACAGCCAGGGGATAGAGAGCCAGGGGAGAGACAGCCAGAGAAGAGAGAGCGAGGAGAGACAGACAGGAGAGAGAGGAGAGACAGACAGGGGAGGGAGAGATCCAGAGGAGAGAGCGAGGAGAGACAGACAGGAGAGAGAGAAGAGAGAGCCAGGGGAGAGAGAGAGAGAGGAGAGACAGCCAGAGGAGTGAGCAAGGAGAGACAGCCAGAGGAGAGAGAGCCAGGGGAGACAGCCAGAGGAGAGAGAGCGAAGAGAGACAGCCAGAGGAGAGAGCGCAAGGAGAGACAGCCATAGGAGAGAGAGCAAGGAGAGACAGCTAGGGGAGAGAGAGCAAGGAGAGACAGCCAGGGGAGAGAGAGCGAGGAGAGACAGCCAGAGGAGAGTGAGCAAGGAGAGACAGCCAGGGGAGAGAGGAAAGAGAGCCAGGGGGGAGAGGGAGGACAGACAGCCAGGGGAGAGAGAGGGAGGAGAGACAAGCCAGGGGAGAGAGAGCGAGGACAGACAAGCCAGGGGAGAGATAGTGAGGACAGACAAGCCAGGGGAGAGAGCGAGGAGAGACAAGCCAGGGGAGAGAGGGAGGAGAGACAAG
>NW_017308886.1:85129-85597 GCF_000935625.1 Nanorana parkeri | reverse complement strand
AGACAGCCAGGGGAGAGAGGAAAGACAGCCAGGGGAGAGAGGAAAGACAGCCAGGGGAGAGAGCAAGGAGAGACAGCCAGAGGAGAGAGAGCGAGGAGAGACAGCCAGGGGATAGAGAGTGAGGAGAGACAGCCAGAGGAGAGAGCAAGGAGAGACAGCCAGGGGAGAGAGTGAGGAGAGACAGACAGGAGAGAGAGAGCAAGTAGAGACCGCCAGGGGAGACAGCCAGAGGAGAGAGAGCAAGGAGAGAGAGAGGAGAGACAGCCAGGGGAGAGAGAGGAGAGACAGCCAGGGGAGAGAGAGCGAGGAGAGACAGCCAGGCGAGAGAGAGCGAGGAGAGACAGCCAGGCGAGAGTGAGCGAGGAGAGACAGCCAGGCGAGAGAGCAAGGAGAGACAGCCAGGAGAGAGAGGAGGGACAGACAGGGGAGAGAGAGCGAGGAGAGACAGCCAGGGGAGAGAGCAAGGAG
>NW_017308886.1:76001-84682 GCF_000935625.1 Nanorana parkeri | reverse complement strand
GGAGGACCTGGATAAAATAGGGGGAGGGGCATTAATGTGGCAGATGAGGTTTAATGTCGATAAATGCAAAGTAATGCACTTTGGAATTAAAAATAAACAAATGGGTTATACAATTATGGGTATGCCGCTGGGGAAGTCAGAGAGCTTGGAGAAACAGCCAGAGGAGAGAGCAAGGAGAGACAGCCAGGGGAGAGAGCGAGGAGAGACAGTCAGGAGAGAGAGAGCGAGGAGAGACAGCCAGGAGAGAAAATGAGGAATGACAGCCAGGATGATGAACAAGGAGAGACAGCTAGGAGAGAGAGCAGGGAGAGACAGCCAGGGGAGAGAGCAAGGAGAGACAGTCAGGAGAGAGAGAGCGAGGAGAGACAGCCAGGAGAGAAAATGAGGAATGACAGCCAGGATGATGAACAAGGAGAGACAGCCAGGAGAGAGAGAGCGAGGAGAGACAGCCAGGAGAGAAAATGAGGAATGACAGCCAGGATGATGAACAAGGAGAGATAGCCAGGAGAGAGAGAGAGTGAGGGAGGGTTTTTTTTTCGTTGGCAGATCTCATGTAGCTCGTCATTTGAAAAGTAAATCTTAACACAAAGATTGTGGCACCCCGGACCTAGAATATACTTTGTCATCGCACTAGAATCTCATATCCGTGGTAACATGTTACTGTGATTACAAAAAGTCTTCCTCAATCTTCTTAAATCTGCAGCTCCCATTATATTCATCGCCAGCGGTCCGTCACTACCCAATAAAAGGTGCCAACAATCTACCGGTTGTGCTCCGGTGTTGTCACCCAGTCACACAGGCTTCAGGTGGAGACTACGGTACAAGCGGCTGTTTGAACAAAAAGGTTGAAACGCGTATTGGGGGAAATGACGATTTTTGGATACACAGATTATTATTGAGAGAATTCGGCTTCCTCACCTCTTCTAGCCGCCCGTCTCCAGCACAGAAACACCACCGAAGGGAGGACGAGGAGTATCAGAGAGTACAGATAGAGGTCATTACTATTGCCGGGTTCACCTTCATGCTGAGTGATATTTGGGGTGACTGAGAGGGGAATTTGGGGTCCTAGAGAACAATATCAGATAAAGTAATATATTCATTATAACAAGTCATGTACATAGTATACAGTATATTAGATGTATATTCCGGGATAACACGCTTCTATGTGACATGAATGTGGGACTGCAGCAGCTTCACTGAGCGGTTATCACTCTGGTCTGTTCTCTGTGTGTGTGTGTGGGCTCCTCTATGTGCCCCTCCAACAGCCCCGAACCCCACTGACTATAATCCACATCACCCCCTCCCACTATGCTAGAGTGTAAGCTACTCCGGTGATGTGACTGGCTCAGTGTTCTCTGTACAGCACTGCGGTATATGTCAGAGCTATAATGTATAATAATAGTGTGCGACTGTGGGGGGGACATTAGAGTGTAAGCTCCTCTGTACAGAGACTGATGTGACTGTGGGGGGGGGGGCATTAGAGTGTAAGCTCCTCTGTACAGAGACTGATGTGACTGTGGGGGGGGGGGCATTAGAGTGTAAGCTCCTCTGTACAGAGACTGATGTGACTGTGGGGGGGGGGGCATTAGAGTGTAAGCTCCTCTGTACAGAGACTGATGTGACTGTGGGGGGGGGGGCATTAGAGTGTAAGCTCCTCTGTACAGAGACTGATGTGACTGTGGGGGGGGGGGCATTAGAGTGTAAGCTCCTCTGTACAGAGACTGATGTGACTGTGGGGGGGGGGGCATTAGAGTGTAAGCTCCTCTGTACAGAGACTGATGTGACTGTGGGGGGGGGGGCATTAGAGTGTAAGCTCCTCTGTACAGAGACTGATGTGACTGTGGGGGGGGGGGCATTAGAGTGTAAGCTCCTCTGTACAGAGACTGATGTGACTGTGGGGGGGGGGGCATTAGAGTGTAAGCTCCTCTGTACAGAGACTGATGTGACTGTGGGGGGAGGGGACATTAGAGTGTAAGCTCCTCGGTTGTGTGGACTGGTGTGATTGGTTGGTTATAAGAATTACATTCACCTGTGACTGACAGATACGTGCCGTTCCCGCTGTATGGACGAAGGGTGATGTCCCGCACTATGCAGATGTAACGTCCGGTGTCATTGGGTGTGACAGAGGAGATGATGAGAGAGTTCGGGGTGACTGTCACCCGGGAGGAATTCATCAGATATTCCCCTGTTTCATTCATATTCCAGAAATGGAGGAAAGCCTCTCCCTCGGTGACATTGGTGACATCACAGGACATCCGGGCTATGTCACCGGCAGACAGGTTGAGGAATGGAGGATTCTGGATCACCGTCACTGTCCCAGCACCTGGGGGAACAAAGCACATTCACCGGCCTGGTCCTACATATGATGTTCTATTGCTTGTTGCGATGATCGGATATATGAAGGAAAATGACATTGGACTTTCTTGTCTGAATACCTGAACTGGGAATCTGTTTCCTCCATCAGATCACTAACACTGGTCATCACTGTTTGAGGGAAACGTAAGGCCTTGTCCTCCCAAAGTTCCTAAGATCTATCACCTATCTATCTATGGGTGAGGTGAAGGTAATGGCTATCTATGGGTGAGGCGAAGGTAATGGCTATCTATGGGTGAGGTGAAGGTAATGGCTATCTATGGGTGAGGTGAAGGTAATGGCTATCTATGGGTGAGGTGAAGGTAATGGCTATCTATGGGTGAGGTGAAGGTAATGGCTATCTATGGGTGAGGTGAAGGTAATGGCTATCTATGGGTGAGGTGAAGGTAATGGCTATCTATGGGTGAGGTGAAGGTAATGGCTATCTATGGGTGAGGTGAAGGTAATGGCTATCTATGGGTGAGGTGAAGGTAATGGCAGGGTCTCCTCTACTCAAAATCCAAATGTCCACAGTGGAGTTAAAGGTAGGTGGCAACAGTAATGGAGGAGACCAGACCGGCATCTGCAGCACATGGCGGCTCTTCCCTCCAATGACCCTACAAGAGTCATCTCAGACTGACCACATGACTCAGCCGTCTTTACAGTCACCGGGAGATATGGGGAACCACCTGACTCAGCAACGCTCAGTCTTGCTTTACAAAGCATGGCCGCTTGGTCTGAGGGCCTTGTCACCATGCTTTGTAAATCTGGTGCATCTACTTCTGTAGTTAGCGATGTCAGGATTCCTAGTTTAATAAATCTGACTCTGTATCAACTATGGTTACTGATAGGGATGCACTGATACTAGTATCGGTATAGGTGCCGATACCGAGTATTTGGGCAGGTACTCGTACTCACCCAAATGCTCCAATGCCTAGCACGAGTACTTCCTGTATCAGGAAGCCAGGCAGCACATCATTACACACTTCCCGATTGGCCGGAAGCGGCTCCATGTTCTCTAGTCACTTGTGATGAGAGAGCATGGAGCCGACTTCCCGGCCAATCTGGAAGCCGGGAGCTGTGTAATGACCGGGAAGCCGGCTTCATGCTCCCTCGTCATCTCATAATGAGGGAGCATGGAACCAGCCTCCCGGCCAATCAGAAAGCAGTGCGCCACGTCATTAAACGGCGCCCGGCTTCCATGATTGGCCAGCAAGACGGCTCCAACTGGGTACCGGAGGAAGGCCGCTCCTGGCTGGAGAGGCCCCCGGGGGTGACAGGACATGCTGAGGTGAGAGAGGACAGAGAGGGATTCGAATGGGACGGCTTTCTTGTTAATCGGGAAGCCGGGTGGCGAGTCTTTACACACCACCTGGCTTCCTAAATGGGACTTCCGGTACTCGGTATCGGCGAGTACCCGGAAAAAAATTATTGGTACTCGTACTCGGTACCAAAATACCGGTATCGGTGCATACCTAATGAGGAAGCAAAACTACTTAAAGCACCCCAAACCTTAGAAGGTGTCTACGTCTTTGATATACGTTCTAGAGGAAGAGAAAGTCAAGCCATAGAGCAGAATAGTCTCCATTCCTCGGGGCTCTGCACAGGTGGTGGTGGTGGTGGTGGTGGTGGTGGTGGTGGTAGGGCCTGACAAACATTTAGGGCGGTGGGTGGTTTGTGATCAGGCATACGAGTTCACCTATTAAAGGAGAATCAGAAAAGGGACTCAGATGATGGCGGCATAGACAACCACAGGACAAATATGAGCTGGGAAATGCCTCAGGGTATGGAGGAACTGGAGACAACGGACAAGGGTCATGAAGAAGAGGATCGGGGTAGAAGGACGGTAGATGGACGCCCTTCACCAGTGTGTGTTTCTGCTATTATAATGGATAATACGCACATCACAAATATGACAATTAATCAATAATTTAGGGGGTTTAATAAAACATTCATACTTTGCTATATAAACATAGGTTATGGCTTTTTTTTTACCATTGACTAAAACTAACGTGTGTTCCATCTGGACTCCTTAATGACGGTGATTAGTGGGAACCATTCGGTCTTTGATAATCAATAATGAAGGTCTCTATGGGTTCTAAGGTGACCATCGTCCATCCACTTCTCTCATCCACCTTATGCACCTTTCATCACTGAGGTGGCCGGCATGCCCTCCAGCGTTGATAATGGAAAGAGCACTAAAATCCCTAAGCAGCCACAGCAGCTCCTCGGAGGAAGGGGCTACATTCCATCGCCAACACCAATGGTCTTTGCATTCCTGGATTGGTTATATTACTGGATGGGGGCTGGGGGAACTACATACATGTAAATCTATCTATCTATGTAAGCACAGATTTTCTGATGCATCAGATAAACACTGAAACTTTTTTTTTTTTTTTTAATGTTCCTCATCACTAGAGTCTATTTATAACCAATCTGCAGAGCCATTCACCCCTATGAGTCTTCCTAAATGTCCGCTCTGTGCTACAATGATGTTCTCAGATAGATTTTCATTCCAGGTCGAATGTAATGTGATGTGAACTACATTTTGGCCACTAGATGGAACCGAGTAGCATAGGAAATAAGCATTTATTTCCATCACTGCCCCTCTTCTCCATAGGTGGCCATGTCTCTATAGCAAATGGTCAAGCATTGCATCAACATGGCAGACAGCAAGACTCCTGATGGGAGCCATTGTCTACAGGTCGGCCCAGTAGATCGGGAAGTGAGAGAACACATACCGGCGCTCGCTCACTTCTCGATCCTGTCACTGCAGAAAGCCATGACAGCGGAGGGACTGAATTCTCCCCTCCCCGCTCCGATCCTCCAGCGCTGACTGGCGGAACGGACGGGGGAGGGGGCGGGTACAGCTGGCTCTGCCTCTAGATAGGCGGAGCCAGCTGTCACTCACGCAGCTGGGCGGATCCAGACATAATTGTCGGGATCCGCTTCAGCTGCGGCGTCTCAGTATACCGCGAGCTGTAGCTCCCTATATACTGAGCCTAGGGTGACGGGAGGACGCTAGTTTGTGTCCTCCCGTTACCCTTAGGAGAACTATGAGGAAAAGCCCTGACCTCATAGTTCTCCTTTAACTGACTGAGGACATACAGGAACGTCAGACATGGGCACAGTGTCATGTATTTCCAAAGAGGAAGAACAGATATGCAAACTGACCATGTCTGCTTCTGTACATGAGCTAAAGCAGAGACACCGGCACTCCAAATTTGCAAAATACGTCTATTTATTGACGTGCATCGTGGTAAAAAAAAAACAAGGAACGTTTCGGGGTCACAAAGGATCCCCTTCATCAGGTAAAACCTACAGTATGTTATACCTGATGAAGGGGATCCTTTGTGACCCCGAAACGTTTATCCCTGGGGAAGGGGATCTTTTGTGACCCCGAAACGTTCGTTGTTTTTTACCACGATGCACGTCAATAAATTTGGAGTGCCGGTGCCGGTGTCTCTGGCACTCCAAAGTACAGAAGCATAGATAGTCCATGGTCCCATCGCACTCCTGACCGCGTGAATCCCTTCAAGAATTGGGTGCTGCAGTAGTCAACGGGTGGCAGCCCCGCCCAGCTGCGTGTAAAACATACAGTATGTGAATCCTGATGAAGGGGATCCTTTGTGACCCCGAAACGTTTGTTGTTTTTTACCACGACGCACGTCAATAAATAGACGTATTTTGCAAATTTGGAGTGCCGGTGTCTCTGCTTTAGCTCACGATTGTTACGGCTGCCACCCGTTGACTAGCGCAGCACCCAATTCTTGAAGGGATTCACGCGGTCAGGAGTGCGATGGGACCATGGACTATCTATGCTTCTGTACTTGGTCACAAGGACACAGGGACGAAGGGGAACTGGCAGGATAATCAGGTTACATTTACCAAAGGCAAGATGAAAACCCGGTCACAGGTCTATGATAGGCATCTATGGGGGTAACATACACTTTAAAGTCACTTTTACAAGTTTGGGTCGTCGCCTGAACAGGGCGCTCACATTACAAACCTCATACAGACACGGCGACGTGTTATAACACTAAAAGCAAACTGGATCAGATCCAACTAAAAAGTTTCCATTTGCTGAGAACCCCTCATACAATGCAAAAAGAAATCTTGTATTTGCTTCTACGCTGGCAGATCTGTTCCACAACACAGCAAAGACGACTTTTACATGAAGCCCCAACGCACCAAACCATGGACAGTGACCATAGAAAGTATCAGAACTCACAAACAAAGGCAAAAGGAGGTCCTAGACCATGGTTGGGGGACATTGGGATCTCCAACCCGCAGCCAACGTACCTGTAAGCAGATTTAGGAACAGCACCATCGAGGCCATCGTGGACAGTGGAACCAGCACCCTTTGTCAGATGTCACCCAAGTGCTGGACCCCGCCCCCTGAGCAGACCACATGTTGCGTCATGGTATTTTGGTGAAGAGTGACCCGCAGTGTGAAAATAAACAGCTAGAAGATGGAAAATATTAATTTCAGCTGCAGACCACATCGGTGAAACAATGCAAAAAATTTTTTTGAACAGAAACAGTTCCAAAGAAAGACAGAAGTACGAGATGTATGATAAGGAGACCAAAACCTCTGGTCACGGGGAAAGGTTTTCAACATTTACTTACAAAGTAAAAGTAAAGATTAGAAGGTGGAGAGAGACACACAGATGGAGATCCTCGGACAAGGCAAGTGTCACCATATGCAGGGCCGGATTTCCCACAAGACCAACCAAGGCCCAGCCTCAGGGCAGCAGGGAGTAGAGGGGCAGCAGGGGTGTGGAATTCCTATCTCCCTATTACCGGGACATGTAGTTCCGGGCCCCGGGCGGGTAGTTGTTTTCTACATTTAGCCCGGCTTTGGGCAAGCAGAGCTAAATGTACAGCGGGGGAAGCCGCCGCTTGTTCTGCACAAGTGATCCCAGTGATGTGGCCGAGATCACTTGTATGCAGCCTGCAGGTCTGCCATTCTCTGGGGGGGGGTGTTGTCGGGTAAGGGGGCGCATTGAGGAACCTGGCCTTGGGGCAGCAGAGAGAGTAAATCCAGCCCTGACCATATGGACCTCATTGAATGACCAAAGCAGGAGGCTTGTTTGCTACCATGCTGGACAGTTGCCGTGTAGGACCTCCTAGACTTGCACACTCACATAGTAACTCATACATCTAATAATTTACACAAGCAACGCATCAATGATTACAAAATACAATAGTTCCTGTTCTTTCGGGACACCTGATCAGCTTGTCTGTGACCTAGATTGTCAAAAACCTTGCTGCAGAACATCAAAAATTGAGCGTCTCTCTGCATCGCACAACAAGACATTCCAAGGAGAGTGGAGAACCACAGGCTGTTCTAGTATCATCTCTCTTCAAAGTCATTCCAGCAAGTGAGGCTGCTATTTTATGGGGAACCTACCATGAGTGTAGCGACCTCCAGAGGCCTGAGGTGGACCCCCAAAGGATAGGGATGGCTGACATTTCACTCCCAGGAGGGGATACTTAGCTGGGTTGTGGGTTGTGAACAGTACATTGGGCCCCAGTCACTTTAAGGACTTTTTAAAATGCTGGCAGAGAGGGTATAGGGGGCATCAGACATCCATGGCAAAAAAAGACAGACTCCGGACTCGCCAGTCCCTTTAGGTTTCCACAGTGCAGAACAAACACTTCAGTGGAACAGGGGTTAACAATGTGCAGTAGAACAACAGCTGAATAGGGATATGCATGAGATCTTCCCTGGGAGAGACACCAGACTTGTTCCTGGGTTCCATGCCATCCAGGCCTTCCTGGCACCTCTGGCAGTCTTAGGGCTCCTCTGGTTCTCCTTCCCCAGATAGTTCCAGAGCCCACCTGGGTCTACATGTGGCCTCCTCCAGGCTTGAGGCCTAGTCAACTAGGCCCTGGAGTGGACTGAACCCAAGAACAAGGCAATGCCTGAGTAATTATGCATTTCCCCAGCATGCACCACTGGCCATGAGACTCCTATTGATTGGCTGGTGGGGCGTAGACACTTCTGATGTTCCCCTGTCAACTGCCCCACTCTGTAGCAGGGTCACACCCCACTCAGAGGTAGGTGCAATCAATAGCAGAACACCCATAATTAACCAGATGATGCCAGACTACAAATCAGCGAGACTGATTAGGTGGTAGGGGGCTACATAAGCACTTGGTATGGTTATATAATCATTAATAGAACATATAATAAACTGAACTTGTGTGAAAGAGTTCAAGAGTTCTCGTAGTACCCTTTGACATTGTACCCATAGACGTTGTACTCATACACATTGTACCCATAGACGTTGTACCCATAGACGTTGTACCCATAGACGTTGTAC
>NW_017308886.1:71654-74633 GCF_000935625.1 Nanorana parkeri | reverse complement strand
TGCCCCATAGACGTCGTCCCCATAGACGTTGTACCCATAGACGTCGTACCCATAGACGTCGTACCCATAGACGTCGTACCCATAGACGTTGTACTCATAGACGTTGTACCCATAGACCTTGTACCCATACACCTTGTACCCATGGACCTTGTACCCATAGACGTTGTACCCATAGACGTTGTACCCATAGACCTTGTACCCATGGACCTTGTACCCATAGACGTTGTACCCATAGACATTGTACCCATAGACCTTGTACCCATGGACCTTGTACCCATAGACGTTGTACCCATAGACGTTGTACCCATAGACGTTGTACCCATAGACGTTGTACCCATAGACGTCGTACCCATAGACGTCGTACCCATAGACATTGTATATTCAATTGTCAATAACACCTACGGAGAAAGTAAATCCATTGACATTCATTGTCTTCTGCTCTGCTGACGATTGCTCCCTTAGCTGCCTCTGAAGGCCAAAATGACTTTTCTTCTATGGAATCGCTGGACCAAAAGTCATCCGTACGTCAAATTAATTTCTAATATCTCCAGAACTCCTCATCTCAAGAAAGGTTGTCATATTCCTAACTAAACCGGTCTGGTCTCAGGTCATATGTCATACTGTCAGGGACCAGAGCACCTCCGGGTGGTAGTGTGGAGGTGGAACCTGATCCTGCAGTTCCGATGCTCTCCTGCAGGTGTCTGCCAGCAATTAGTCGCCACCTGGTGCTGCTCTGGGAGGGTATTTAACCTCTCCCTGCTGTGAGGCCTGTGCCACACTATTTGTCGCCATATCCTGTTGCCTCCTTGAACTCCTGACTCCTTCCCCTGAGGTCTCCTGATCTGTGGCTCCCCTCTTGTTGCCCTGCTCCCCAGGTTATAACTAGCCCTGTTATCTTCTGTGTGTGGTTTTGCTGTTTGCATTTAGTTGGCTATTATATGTTACTTGGGTTTATATGATTTTGGTATGTCTGATAAACTATAAGTTCATAAGCCTTGTTTGGTGTGGTCACGTATTTGGTCCTCCTGTTTAGGTACCTGCACGCGGTGTGGGGACACCCGTGCACGGTATGGTGATACATACCCTGCAACATTATTGTGTGACTCTCCCCTGGAGAAACCAAAAGTAAGCCATGTTCACTTTCTTTCCCCATTCACACAGGAATCGGCCGGCACGTACAGCTCCTTGCTGCGTGCGGGGCTGTACCATGCAGCTCCCGGGAAGGACAGGTGCTGCGTGTGATTAGTGCGCCGCCCCCATCCTTCTCTATGGGGCTACGCGGCCGTACGTCCCCCTATGCTGGCCCGCCCTGCACGTCCGCCGCCGGAATGGATCCTGTCGCCGCCGGAATGGCCAGAAAACCCGCACTCCTACGGACCTGCAGTTGAGGTGAGCGTAGGGGGGCGTACGGCCGCGTAGCCCCATAGGGAAGGATGGGGGGCGGCGTACTAATCACACGCAGCACCTGTCCTTCCCGGCAGCTGCATGGTACAGCCCCGCACGCAGCACAGAGCTGTACGTGCCGGCCGATTCCTGTGTGAATGGGGCCTTATGGTGAAGGTGGAAGCACAGTCTTGGATATGGAGCCGTGACCTCCTAAAACCTTACAAAACTGTCCATCACAGTGGTGAAGAAAGAGCTCCTGTATATTCCAGGTCTCGCCGGTGGACATCAACCCCCTGAGATAGGAGAGACCAGCCTATGATTTTACTTCAATCTGAATTACATTTAAAGTAGAAGTAAACCCGAAGTGGATGACATTTTGTTTGCTCCGTACACCGTGTGCCAAAAACAATTGCCATTAAAAAAAAAACCTTGTGAGCGGAGATTCTGTCTTCATTCCTTCCATGAGTCATCTCCCCAACATGTAATAAAACACAAGATCAAAGACAGTATCTCCTCCCAGCAGGGCAGCCATCAGAAATTTTGGGGCCCCTTACACGGCTTTAGGCTGGGCCCCCCACCGCGCCGCTGGACGCAGGGCTTAGTGACGCGCTGGACGCAGGGCTTAGTGACGCGCTGGACGCAGGACCCACCTGAGAGTGACCCTGCAGAGCCCACCATAGATTCTGCACAGCCCATCTGAGACTGTCTATGGTGGGCTCTGAAGGGGTCTCAGGTGGACTGGTCAGGGCTGCATCCCTCCCCTCCCTCCTTTCCTTCCTTCCTAGCTCCTCTTACTTGCACACGTGGCCTCGTCTGCCGCCGGACCGGCCAGGAGTGACGTCACTTCCGGCCAGTCTGACATCAGACGAGCAGCGTCGCTGATGGGGCCCTAGCTTGTCTCAAAGCCGCTGGAGCGGCAATGCTGGGGCCCTGCGCTGCTAGGGCCAGGCCTCCGCCTCCTCGCCCTTCGCCGTCGGCCGATAGTCATGTAAGGGACCCGGGTGGGCCCCCCCAGGCTGCCCGGGCCCCTTATATGAGTATCGGCCGTACCCCCCCTGATGGCTGCCCTGCCCCACAAGTCTGCTCTTCGTAATCATTGATCGGGCCATCGCTCATCATTTTATATAAGAGAGACATTCACTTTCACAACTTCTGGGTCAAGTTCCCCGTTTGGAGACATGGTGGTGACGCATAACCAATATCCGAATCACACTAAAAGAAGGACCTTCGCCTGCAAGCGTCTACACCATCCAAACCCCAATAATTAGACCTATCTGATTTGGAGTGCGGTTGTTCATACTCTTACTTATGCATAGAGACGGTGGCCAGGGCCGGATTTACTCTCCCTGCTGCCCCGAGGCCAGGTTCCGCAATGCGCCCCCTCCCCCCCATCAACGGAGAAGGGCAACCAGATGGCAGGGCGGCAGGGTTAGTTTACATTTTTTTATTGTTTCTTTTTTATCACTTTCTTATTTATTTTTTTTAATTTTTTGACTTATCGTTAACTTTTTTAAACATGTATATAATTTTTTATCTTATTATTGTTTATTTTTTATAATTATTTTCTTATTTTTTAATATTATTTTTCTTATT
>NW_017308886.1:69252-71489 GCF_000935625.1 Nanorana parkeri | reverse complement strand
TTTTTTTCATTTATTTATTGTTTTTTTTTTATAATTTTTTAATTTTTATTGATTTTTTTTATTATTTTTTATCAATTTTTTTCACTTAACTTTATTGCTCACACAGGAGCTAACAAGCCCCCTGTGTGATAGCATTTGGAGGTGACAGGTTTTCTTTATTGACCCCGTCACTTCCAATACAGGAGTTCTAGCACAGCACTGCTCTCCCCTCTCACTGCTTAGGCCTCATTCGCACTGCCGCACGTATGCGCGCGTACGTGCGTATTGTACCATATGCAACCTATGCAAATAAATGGCTCCATACACACAGCCGCGTATAGAGCCGTATATTTGCGTAGCGTGTATATGCGCAAAAACAGAATGGAACAGAGATGCGTCCAGGCAGCGTATTTACGCGCATATACGCGCATATACGCGTCTATACGCGCGTACATGCGTACAGCACATTCAAAATTCCATTACGAGTGATGCATTCTGGGATTGCATATAGTGCACGCATAGACGCATAGACGCAATATACAATTTTGCTTGCGTTGTGTGCGAATGAGGCCTTACGCGGAGCGGTAAACATCATAGTAGGAGGGATTGGCTATATCAGAACCCATAAGCATGCTCAGAACTGCGGTAGTCCGGTTCCTGCCACTCCCCTGTTGGGAGGTTGGAGCTCAGGTGCTGCACTGATTGGCCAACCACAGTCGCATGATGCCACTCCACCACAGTACTCTGGCACAGCAAAGTCTGGTGGATGAAGCACGTGGACAACTCATGAGCGCCCCCTACTGGCGGAAAGTAATAACTACATATGGAAACCCGACTAGCACTGCTTTATTACAGGGGGTGTTACCCTAGTACAGGGGATAGACCCCCGGCAATAGTAAAAAAACGAATACAATCGAACAAAGGTGGGAATCCAAAAGTGTCACATTGTCCTCTATTACAGCTCAGTCACCGAGGATGTTCTATAATTACCGCTCCCAACTCTGCCCGACCCTTCCACTGAGAACACGAAAACATAAGTGGCGTGGGCAGGTAAAAGGGGCTGATTTATGGTGTGGCCGGGTCATTTAAACTGGTCCTATGGACACATACACACAAAGACTGAGATTCTGCCTGGAGATCCACCAACACCCGCGATGAAGACATGGCCAGGCCTTCGGAAGACATGCGCCACCCAAATGATTGTCAGCGAAAGCTTCACTCCAGCTCTTCCCGGTCTCTGATTGGCTGGTGGGGACAGGGAAAGGATAGTGAAGTAAACCTAAACCGTAGATAGGCAAACTTTTCCTTCATGGCGATGGGTTGTATAGGCCCGGGACTCATCTGACTCCGTTTCTTACACATGTAAAATATCTTTATCCCACAGATGATGGATTGGACTGAGATCCGGAGAATTCGGAGGCGGAGTCATCACCTCAAACTCGTGCTCCTCAAACCATTCTTCCCCCATGTGTGCCGTGTGGCCGGGCTCATTATCCTGCTGAAAGAGGCCACTGCCATCAGGGAATACCATCTCCATGAAGGGGGGGACTTGGTCAGCAACAATGTTTAGGTTGGTGGTCCGTGTCAGAGTCACATCCACATGAATGGCCGTGAACATTGCCCATGACACTGCACCCCCCTTTTTTTTCCCCCCCCCCCCCCCCCGGCTTGCCTTCTTCCCATAGTACATCCTGGTGCCATCTCCTCCCCAGGTAAGTGACCCACACACGCACCCGACCACCTTCCTCCATTGCTCCGTGGTCCAGTTCTGATGATCATGTGCCCATTGTAGGTGCTTTTGGTGGTGGACACGGCTCAGCATGGGCCCCCTGACCGGTCTGCGGCTACACAGCCCCATACACAGCAACCTGCGATGCTCTGCGTGATTAGACACCTTTCTATCAGAACCAGAACCATGAACTTTACCAGCAATCTGATCTCCAATATCTCTTCTATTGGATCGGACTACACGGGCCAGACTTCCCTCCCCACATCCATCAATGAGCCTGTCACCAGATTTCCTTCCTTGGACCACTTTTGGTCGGTCCTGAGCACTGCAGACCGGGAACACCCCACAAGAGCTGCAGTGTTGGAGTTGCTCTGACCCAGTCATCTAGAATCACAATTTGGTCCCTCAAATCCTCCCACGTGTCCGTTATTTCTGCTTCCAACACATCAACTGAAGGGACAAAATGTTCACTTCCTGCCTAATATCCCCTCCCCACCACTTCCAGGTGTCATTGTAATATACCCCCCCC
>NW_017308886.1:66415-67608 GCF_000935625.1 Nanorana parkeri | reverse complement strand
GAACCCCCCCCCCCCCCCCCCCCCCCGGCTTGCCTTCTTCCCATAGTACATCCTGGTGCCATCTCCTCCCCAGGTAAGTGACCCACACACGCACCCGACCACCTTCCTCCATTGCTCCGTGGTCCAGTTCTGATGATCATGTGCCCATTGTAGGTGCTTTTGGTGGTGGACACGGCTCAGCATGGGCCCCCTGACCGGTCTGCGGCTACACAGCCCCATACACAGCAACCTGCGATGCTCTGCGTGATTAGACACCTTTCTATCAGAACCAGAACCATGAACTTTACCAGCAATCTGATCTCCAATATCTCTTCTATTGGATCGGACTACACGGGCCAGACTTCCCTCCCCACATCCATCAATGAGCCTGTCACCAGATTTCCTTCCTTGGACTGATGATCGGCGTATCCTCTCGTCTGACTCGATTTCCTAATAACAAGTTATGAATAATAAATGTTCTCTTCTGCTCTATGAAGGTGGGTGACGTCCTATCGGTGGAAGGGTCGGGCAGAGTTGCGGCGTTATTTATAGAACATCCTGTGGTAGCCGCAGGATTTCCTCCGTGACTGCGCTGTAAGGCTGCAGAGGATGAAGTGAAGGAGAAGAAACATTCGTGTGTTTACACTTTGCGATGGTTCCGCCTCGTTATTTACAAGACAGCCGAGAAGTGTGTCTTGTAGGAGCCGCGGCGTGGATAAGCGGAACCATTACAGCTCTCCGTCCATTACAGTGTCCCAAGGATCCAGTGACGTGCCGTGCCTTCTGTGCTGGGTGAGGCATCCCCCAGCCAGCCCGAAGCCCTGCCCCGTCTCGCCGAAGCTCCGCCCCGTCCTGGCGAAGCCACACCCCAAGCTCGGTAACTGAGCTGTGTGGGGAGGAGACAGGGAGGAGCCTCCCTGTCCCTCACTTGCTGATCACTGCTGAGGCGCTGAGATCGATGTCCTCAGTGGGGTTTTTTTTTCCTTTTTTTTTTGATTGGACAGCTTGGCCCAATGGCGCTTTGCCGTTGGTCCAAGCCATCCACAGAGCTCACGCCTCTAACACAGAGTAGAGGCTGTGACAGCTCTTGCCTCAATAGTTAGGTTGCACGAGCACTGGGGAAGCCCGTTGCCGTGTAACCTAACTACCTGTCAAAAGCCGGATGCTGCGCCGCTTGTAATTAACACGCAGCGCTGCGTCCATGACAGGTCACA
>NW_017308886.1:64010-65689 GCF_000935625.1 Nanorana parkeri | reverse complement strand
AACATGTCATGGACGGAGCGAATGGAGAATGGAGAAAAAGCTGCCAGCTTCAGATGCCGTGCATGCACAGTGAAGCCATGGCGGGGCGTGTCACCCTAGCAACCGATGATGTTGCGCAGGTCAGCCGCTAGCACCTTAGCAACCAATGATGCTTTTCATTAGTTACTAGGTCACAGGAAGCACATGGTTTGGGTCAACTGGACGATTGGGTTTGGTAAACCTAAGCAAATGGAACCAAGGCCAGTTCACTCATCATTGCTGTTTCCGATCCTCCAGCGCTGACTGGCGGAACGGACGGGGGAGGGGGCGGGTACAGCTGGCTCTGCCTCTAGATAGGCAGAGCCAGCTGTCACTCACGCAGCTGGGCGGATCTCGACATCGATGTCGGGATCCGCTCCGGCTGCGGCGGTCTCAGTATATCCCTATATACTGAGCCTAGGGTGACGGGAGGGCGCTAGTTTGTGTCCTCCCGTTACCCTAAGGAGAACTATGGGGGAAAGACTTAACCTCATAGTTCTCCTTTAACATGTATGTAAAACCGAAACCTTAATTATATTGTTTTGGATAGCGTGGGCAAAGGTTAGAACCCCTGTCCGTTTTTTTTTTTAATCACCGTCTGTGTCACCCTCTTTATTTGTGCTGGTGACCATTGCCAACGGGACAGAAAGTGATGGGAAATCCAAAATTGGACAGTTGTCACCAGGGCGAGAGCAAGAGAAGTTTTCTAATTGGGTCACCTGGTGACAACTGTATCAGAAGGGATGTAGAGATCGACTTTTATTTCCTGTTGTGTGCATAGGACAGGAAGTGAAGGGTAACTCTTGAATGAGATACAGATGGCCCAAAAAAAACCCCAAAACACTGAACTCTGGGCACAAAAATCTTCTTTTAATTCTATTCCTGAATAGGCCCAAAGTATATAAATCCGCGAATGTCTCCCCAGTACATTGATAAGAATAATCTATTTTGGGACCGATGGCATTAGTGTGACTTTCATATCTGCGGAGCTTTTGGATCTGTTGAATTTTTGGTTTTGGCTCATTTTGTAGAACTACAAAGTCTGTAGGAAGCTGATTTGATGCAGAACAACAGGAAATCGGGATTAATATTGAAAGTCGTACGTTCGCCTCTCAGGTTCGTCTTTCTGGATTGGAATAAAGGTGGGATCACAGTGATGCCGGATCCGTCAGAGAGTGCGGGGGGGTCCGTGTGTCACCTTATCTCTGTATGACTCTGGAATACATGTGTCACCTCCACAATATGGTACAATGCCGAGGGGGCTTACCACGGGGGAGGGGGGAGGGGGGTATATGTACTAACACTCACTCCTGGAAGCATCATGGATATTTGGTATCTTGTTTTTTTAGACTTGTCCTCAAACTTTTTGTTGGATAAAGTGAAAAAATTGTCATACGGCCAGAAATGGTTATTAATGATTCATTCCAGGACCAAATTCATTCAGGAAACTGGTTATCTATTGACTATTTCAACTCCCTCCTCATTGGCCTTCCACTACACAGGCTCCTCCCCCCTTCAGTCTATCATGAATGCAGCTGCCAGACTCATCCACCTTACCAACCGCTCAGTGTCTGCAACCTCCCTCTGCCGATCCCTGCACTGGGTTCCATCCCCCACCGCCCTCTGCCAATCCCTGCACTGGGCTCCATCCCCTGCCCCCC
>NW_017308886.1:61609-63537 GCF_000935625.1 Nanorana parkeri | reverse complement strand
CCCCCCTCTGCCAATCCCTGCACTTTGTTCCACCCCCCTCTGCCAATCCCTCCACTGGCTTCCATCCCCCTCCCCCCTCTGCCAATCCCTGCACTGGCTTCCACTCGCCTAAAGGATAAAATTAAAAATATTACCAATCACTTACAAAGCCGCCCACAACTCCGCCCCCGGCTACGTTTCGGAACCCGTTTGGTCCTTTCATCAGACCAAACGGGTGAAGGGACCAAACGGGTTCCAAAACGTCACCATGTTGTGACACCCAGGGCTGGATTCCCCACAATGCCACCGAGGCCCGACCTTAGGGCGGCAGGGCGCAGAGGGGCGGCAGCGGTGTCCTTGTGGGGAAGTTGCGGGAGCCGGGCGATAAGTTGCTTTGCACAAGCCGAGCTAAATGTAGAGTGAGGCAGCCGATTGTTCGGTTACATGGGAACTCGGCGATGTCGTCGAGATCACAAAATGTCTGCAGCCTCCTCCCCTCCCCCCCTCCTCTCTCCTCGCTGGCTCCGTCCTCCGCCGCCGCCGAGTTTCTCCTCACTGGCCGCCAATGCAGGGAGCAGAGCGGGAAGGTTAAAACTAACCCTGCCGCTCCGTGTATACGGGGAGAGGGGAGAGCTGTGCTGTGCCGTGCCGTGCTGTGCCGTGCTCTTCCTCTCTCACCTGTCACAGGAGTTCCGGCACGGCGCTGCGCTAGAACTCCTGTATTGGAGGTGACGGGGTCAATAAAGAGAACCTGTCACCTCCAATTGCTATCACACAGGGGATTGTTTTCTCCTGTGTGATAGCAATAAAGTTAGGTGAAAAAAAATTTCATTGATTAAAACTAAATAAATGTAAAAAAAAAAATTATAATATGAAATAATTAAATAAAAAAATAAAACGGTGATTAAAAAGTTTAAAATAATAAGAAACAAATTAGAAAATAAGAATATAAATAATTATAAAAACAAAAATAAGATTAAAAAACTATAAAAAATAAGTAAATAAGATCAGTAAAAAGTAAATAAGTGCGTATTGCGGAACCTTGCCTTGGGGCGGCGGGGAGAGTAAATCCGGCCCTGGTGACACCACAGAGGTCAATAACATATTGACTGAACTTGAACTGGAGTGCGAGTGACTTCTTCACACTTATATATTAATGAAATGCATAAAGTACATTTAATGGACATCTTATGTGAAGATTGTTGTTGGAATGAACGGTCTGGTGACCAGGTCTGAGAAATGCCGTGCAGGTCCTCCTTCCTCAGGTCCTCCTTCCTCAGGTCCTCCTTCCTCAGGTCCTCCTTCCTCAGGTCCTCCTTCCTCAGGTCCTCCTTCCTCCGGTCCTTCTTCCTCAGGTCCTCCTTCCTCAGGTCCTCCTTCCTCAGGTCCTCCTTCCTCCGGTCCTTCTTCCTCAGGTCCTCCTTCCTCCGGTCCTTCTTCCTCAGGTCCTCCTTCCTCGGGGTCCTTCTTTCTCGCATGAGGTGACCCATTCCCCCCCATTGGCCACCTGCAACCCCCACCCAGAATCTACAGGCCCAGGCTGTGAGTAGAGACCCGGCCCACCTATTGTCTGACCCGGCGGCGCCATGAAGGTGACATTATATCAGAGCAATGTCATTTCTTTGGTATAAAAGACTTGATTTGTTTTCTTTTGTGGAAACAGACGTTCTCTGATGACTCACCAATGCGTTATGAAGTATCTATTCCCCGGAGCCGTGCGGTTTCCTTCTCTGACTCTCTGCACCCTGCGTCCTATACGGAGACATGAAATATGTGATGAAATCTGCACTCTGGGTGATTAGATTGTTTATACTCATAAATCAGCTTTAATATCATCAACCTGAAGGAAGAAACCAATCAAGGAAGATAAAGTGCAGAGTGAAATGAAAGGAGATACAATTCTGTTACAAATATGATACAATCTGTCCAATGCAGTATGCTTTTGTTGT
>NW_017308886.1:41505-61576 GCF_000935625.1 Nanorana parkeri | reverse complement strand
CTAGTATTTTTCCATTTCCTGCAGTGAAATCGCAAAGCAGCGTTGTCACGTCTAGATGTAGTTTGAAACAGACTTCAAATTAAAAACAACAACCGCGCAGAAGCAGAAACTGTTTTCTTTCTTTCTTTTGCAAAAACATTGATTATTGATGATTATCTCTGAACCGCGGCGCTAGGCGTTTGCGTACCGCGGCACCAGCGGAGCAGCCGCCCCGACGGAGGGTGCCGCCCTAGGCAAACGCCTAGTTTGCCTCGCGGTAAATACGCCCCTGACGGAGGGACTCAAAACAACAAAAACTGCTACTGACAGACGAGATCATAGGTGTCATTTTTTTTTCCTCAGAGTTACACTTTAAATCTTCATTTTGTTTTTAAAATCTGAAATTGAGCAATTGCCAGATTGGTTGAGGATTCACCTTAGATTCACCGTGCATTCAGCAACTGATCATTTCCTTCCAGCCTAGTCCAGAACTCTGAACAAGGCTGATGTGACGGGATACTTTGTAATAGGGATGTCCCGATACCAGGCATTTTCACGAGTACTTGCCCCGATTCTTCAGGCTGATATCAGCCTTTTACATTTTTAAAAAGCAGCGGCTGCTGCGTTTCGGCGCTTGTTGGGACCTCGGCAGCCTGCTGGGGATCTGGCAGTAGCTGTCCCTGGCAGTGCCTGGCTGGGTCTATACCTCCTGCTCCTCCTTCCTGGCACAGCCATGGACAGCCCCACACACAGCACAGTACAGCCCCAGACACTGGCACCCGTCCAATCAACTTAGAGCCCTCCAGAGATCCACATGCCGCCCAGGTGAGATCACAGCCTTCTGCTCTGGTTGGATGTATTGTGCTGCTGTGGTGGGATCATGTATTGTGGTCTGCAGACATCTGTATTTAGCCCTGGTGGGAAACTGCCCTAAAATCATCAGTCTGTGTTGTTGTAGAAAAAAATGTCACAGGTCCCTTTGGAAAAAGTATCGGTAATTGGTATCGGCAAGTAGCTGACTTGTACAAGTACTTGTACTTGGACTTAAAAAAGTCCGGCGGCAGACGATGCCATGTGTGCAGGTAAGAGGAGCGAGGAAGGAAAGGAGGGAGGGATGCAGCCCTGACCAGTCCACCTGAGACCCCTTCAGAGCCCACCATAGACAGTCTCAGATGGGCTGTGCAGCATCTATGGTGGGCTCTGCAGGGTCACTCTCAGGTGGGTCCTGTGTCCAGCGCGTCACTAAGCCCTGCGTCCAGCGCGTCACTAAGCCCTGCGTCCAGCGGCGCGGGGGGCGGGCTCGGCCTAAAGCCATGTAAATTTCTGATGGCTGCCCTGATCGCAATGCATATCGTAGGCACCCCAAGGGATCACCGACACTCATGTGAAGACCGGATCAAACACAGGAAGGGAAGGGAGAGCCGCTCTGAGCTGTGCCTGAGGCAAATGCCTCACTCGCCCCATGGTAGCAACAGCCCTGACTGTGATCATCTGATTGTGGTTAAATGCGTTGCACCAACAAATATATCTTTCTTCTAACTTCCTGAAGAAGCGAATGCGAGAAACGCCTCGAGGGTTACATAGTATTTGAGGTTGAATAAAGACATTAGTCCATCAAGTCCAACCTATTAGGATCTCATTCTAGGAGTACCTGTACCCCTGTATATTACCTGTACCCCTGTATGTTACCTGTACCCCTGTATGTTACCTGTACCCCTGTATATTACATGTACCCCTGTATATTACCCGTACCCCTGTATGTTACCTGTACCCCTGTATATTACCTGTACCCCTGTATATTACCTGTACCCCTGTATATTACCTGTACCCCTGTATATTACCTGTACCCCTGTATATTACCTGTACCCCTGTATATTACCTGTACCCCTGTATATTACCTGTACCCCTGTATATTACCTGTACCCCTGTATATTACCTGTACCCCTGTATATTACCTGTACCCCTGTATATTACCTGTACCCCTGTATATTACGGTCCCTTAAGAAATCGTCCAAAAGTTTCTTGAACAATTCCACATTATTTGCTGAAATCACCGCCTGTGGCAGTGAGTTCCGGACCCTAACTGATCTTACTGTGAAGAACCCCCTTCGCCCCTTGTGCTGGAATTTTTTTTCCACCAATTTTAGGTGATGGCCTCTGGTTTTTGTAATGGAGTTAATTTTAAACAGTTTATCGCTGATGTTGCTGTCACCATTAAACATTTTGTACATGGAAATCATATCCCCCCTTAATCTCCTCACCTCTAATGTGAACATGTTTAAATTTAGTAGCCTCGTCTCGTAGCTCTGGTCCTCCAGCCCCTCCCCCTCGTCTCGTAGCTCTGGTCCTCCATACCCCTAATTAGTTTGGTTGCCCTTCGCTGGACTTTTTCCAACTCAAGGACATCTTTTCTTAGTACTGGTGACCAGAACTGGACCGCGTACTCCAGATGAGGTCGAACCAATGATCATCATAGCAATCTTCGAGTAGAGTACATGTGGTGCTGGGTTCACTTGAATGATACAAACTGTATTCACATATGCCGCCATATTGTGGGACAGCAAACATAAAGCCCAATACTTTGATGATTTTGGACATTTGCATGAACAACGCGTTTGTTTTTAAGGAGGATTTTATGTATCCTAAAAAGGTGATGTTTGTTTTAATTAGGGATGTTCAGATACCAAGTACTGTACTCGGTACAAGTACATGTACCGATACTTTTCCAGCTCCAGGACCAGACTAGAGAAAAATTAAATAGTTAGGAGGCCGCTGTCATTTGTAGGGAGCACACGGAGCTCCTGGGATTTGTGAATCCCTGTTATAATGTCTGATTTGTTTTATATAAACATATATCAGGAATGCACTGACACCATTTTTTCAAGTACAAGTACTAATACTTGCCCAAGTACTCACAGACACGAGTACTGATACATTTTTGTTTATTGTCATGTGACAGTTTTTCTAAAACAATACAGACTAATGATTTCAGATACAGTGGTGGAGCGCCAGAGCCGGGTCCCAGCTGCCACCTCTGCAACCCTGGGAGTTCTAGTAAAATGCCAAGTATTGGCACTGGTATCGGTGCATCCCTAATAGCAATCTTCGAGTAGAGTACATGTGGTGCTGGATTCATTTGAATGATACAAACTGTATTCTCATATGCCGCCATATTGTGGGACAGCAAACATAAAGCCCAATACTTTGATGATTTTGGACATTTGCATGAACAATGTGTTTGTTTTTAAGGAGGATTTTACGTATCCTAACAAAGTGATGTTTGTATTCATATAAAGAAACAATGTGTTTGTGGTGTTGTCTCAGCATTAAAAGCCCCGCTTTTCTACTCTCTGTGTTTACGTATCAAAGGCTACAGGAATAAAAGCGATGACAACACGCACACTAAGAAAATACAAACTAAAACTAAAGCCATGATTAACACCAATGCAAGCGGCCCGTCTTATCAGATATCAATACATTGTAATCTCTGCTCACTTTAGAAATAAAGTATTTCTCCAACGTTACAAAGACATAGTATGTGCTGCACATTGAAATAACGGGGACCTAAAAAGAGGAACATCGAATGGCAATGTGTCAGTAAATGGAATATTGCTTTACTACTATGGTGTGCTGGTGACATTATTCCTTCATCTAAAAAGAGGAACAACTCACATCCGCTGACTGTTATATGAATCCGAAAAAGTATTTCAACCCCTGGAGTTCAGGGGTCTTCTTCTCCCTAAATCCTCCCTTTCCCCAGTTCAAGAGCATGTTTTTCATTTGAGAAATGTCTCAGTTCCGCACATAATACCTTTTAGCCCTCGTTCACACCTGAACGTTTTGTGACGCGTTCTACGCTCGACGAACGCTCTACAAAACGCTCAAAAATATAAATCCCATTGTATTCAACACCTGGGCGTATTTCCGCCCGTCCCTAACGCGCTACAAAACGGCCCACGCCTGAAAAGGTACAGGTAATACTTTGGGCCGTTTTGTTGCGCGTTTCCATTGGGATACAGCCAAGTAGCCTTCGGAAACGCGCGACGGTCGCGCGATAGACTCGCATATGCAATACGCCTAGGTGTGAACGAGACCTTAGTGTTTGTACTCTACGCGACCATATTATGTGTCCTTTTGTTTTGTTTTTTCGGGACAGATCGCACTTCAATTTGGCAGTAAATTTGGATACAAATATTTTTACTTTCAAGGTTTCTATTTTTTTTTCTAAATAAATTTTCACAACACAACATTTATGTAATTTTCGCCCCTCCTCCCCCTCGTCTCGTAGCTCTGGTCCTCCATACCCCTAATTAGTTTGGTTGCCCTTCGCTGGACTTTTTCCAACTCAAGGACATCTTTTCTTAGTACTGGTGACCAGAACTGGACCGCGTACTCCAGATGAGGTCGAACCAATGATCATCATAGCAATCTTCGAGTAGAGTACATGTGGTGCTGGGTTCACTTGAATGATACAAACTGTATTCACATATGCCGCCATATTGTGGGACAGCAAACATAAAGCCCAATACTTTGATGATTTTGGACATTTGCATGAACAACGCGTTTGTTTTTAAGGAGGATTTTATGTATCCTAAAAAGGTGATGTTTGTTTTAATTAGGGATGTTCAGATACCAAGTACTGTACTCGGTACAAGTACATGTACCGATACTTTTCCAGCTCCAGGACCAGACTAGAGAAAAATTAAATAGTTAGGAGGCCGCTGTCATTTGTAGGGAGCACACGGAGCTCCTGGGATTTGTGAATCCCTGTTATAATGTCTGATTTGTTTTATATAAACATATATCAGGAATGCACTGACACCATTTTTTCAAGTACAAGTACTAATACTTGCCCAAGTACTCACAGACACGAGTACTGATACATTTTTGTTTATTGTCATGTGACAGTTTTTCTAAAACAATACAGACTAATGATTTCAGATACAGTGGTGGAGCGCCAGAGCCGGGTCCCAGCTGCCACCTCTGCAACCCTGGGAGTTCTAGTAAAATGCCAAGTATTGGCACTGGTATCGGTGCATCCCTAATAGCAATCTTCGAGTAGAGTACATGTGGTGCTGGATTCATTTGAATGATACAAACTGTATTCTCATATGCCGCCATATTGTGGGACAGCAAACATAAAGCCCAATACTTTGATGATTTTGGACATTTGCATGAACAATGTGTTTGTTTTTAAGGAGGATTTTACGTATCCTAACAAAGTGATGTTTGTATTCATATAAAGAAACAATGTGTTTGTGGTGTTGTCTCAGCATTAAAAGCCCCGCTTTTCTACTCTCTGTGTTTACGTATCAAAGGCTACAGGAATAAAAGCGATGACAACACGCACACTAAGAAAATACAAACTAAAACTAAAGCCATGATTAACACCAATGCAAGCGGCCCGTCTTATCAGATATCAATACATTGTAATCTCTGCTCACTTTAGAAATAAAGTATTTCTCCAACGTTACAAAGACATAGTATGTGCTGCACATTGAAATAACGGGGACCTAAAAAGAGGAACATCGAATGGCAATGTGTCAGTAAATGGAATATTGCTTTACTACTATGGTGTGCTGGTGACATTATTCCTTCATCTAAAAAGAGGAACAACTCACATCCGCTGACTGTTATATGAATCCGAAAAAGTATTTCAACCCCTGGAGTTCAGGGGTCTTCTTCTCCCTAAATCCTCCCTTTCCCCAGTTCAAGAGCATGTTTTTCATTTGAGAAATGTCTCAGTTCCGCACATAATACCTTTTAGCCCTCGTTCACACCTGAACGTTTTGTGACGCGTTCTACGCTCGACGAACGCTCTACAAAACGCTCAAAAATATAAATCCCATTGTATTCAACACCTGGGCGTATTTCCGCCCGTCCCTAACGCGCTACAAAACGGCCCACGCCTGAAAAGGTACAGGTAATACTTTGGGCCGTTTTGTTGCGCGTTTCCATTGGGATACAGCCAAGTAGCCTTCGGAAACGCGCGACGGTCGCGCGATAGACTCGCATATGCAATACGCCTAGGTGTGAACGAGACCTTAGTGTTTGTACTCTACGCGACCATATTATGTGTCCTTTTGTTTTGTTTTTTCGGGACAGATCGCACTTCAATTTGGCAGTAAATTTGGATACAAATATTTTTACTTTCAAGGTTTCTATTTTTTTTTCTAAATAAATTTTCACAACACAACATTTATGTAATTTTCGCCCCCCCCCGGGGATATTCGCCCCAAACTATACCTGTCAAAGTCACACGTAAGAGTGATTGTTATATAACACAGCGCAACGGTAAATCTCAGAGCGAACGTTTGCATTTTATTCCCCTTTCGATGTTACATTGTATCACAAGCAGGGAAAAAGACAATCGGTTTGCATAAATTTTAAGATGAGGTCACAAATTAGTGACTTTCTTACAGGTTGACGACTGATAAAAATACTAATGACATTGTGTACGTGTTTGACGCTCGCACAGTAAACACGAATGTCACGATTAGGAACGTCGGGGTTAATCTGAGGAGGGAATATGAATATTCTCGTATTTAAAAATACTCGTATTTTTATTTATTTATACATTTTTTTACAGTGATCAGATGCCTAGTAGCCAATCATTTTAGCCTTTCGGCTTATAGATGGGTACAGTCACTGGATAGATGGGATACAGATGTCGCTGGCACCTAGCATTTACAGCCCGCACCTCTGCCTGGACCCGCCGGAGCTGCTGATTGCACGGGCCATTTTAAAAAGGTACCCGAGACTCAACCATCTCATAACATTGGTCATTGGGGTTGATTTACTAAAGGCAAACCGGCTTTTCATTTGGTAGGGACATTTTCCCCCAGCTTAGTGAATGCGCAGAAAATTCACTTTCCAAACAACAACCAATCACAAGCAAAGAAATACAAAAATCCCTATACACACACACATATATACAGTATATTGCGGGCTCTTCATTAACCTCTTCTTCAATGTACAGAGTACAGGAAGTCCCCGGGTTACATACAAGATAAGGACTGGAAGTCCCCGGGTTACATACAAGATAAGGACTGCAGGTTTGTACTTAAGCTGAATTTGTATGTACATTTTTTAGTTTTGGATCGCATAGGGAAGGGTCACGGTTCTTTTGCTGTCTGTTCCTGTTGTTCAGAAGATTATAATATAATAAAAAAAAATGTTTTATTTAAAATGACACCAAAAAAAGTTTTTTTCTATTTTTAATTTTATTTGATAAACTTTATAATTTTTTTGTTGGCGGTATGCAGCGGTCTGTGTCCCCGCTGCCTCCTCCAACACAGGCGCGGAGAGCAGCGGGGATTCGAAGGGACACAGGCCGCTGCAGCCACAGTTCCCCTAAACCCGTGTGGACCCCGGTTCGTAAGTACGGATTGTCCGTAACCTGGGGACTGCCAGTATAAAAAAGGGCAGAACCTGGAAAAATATGTTTGCCCCACATACAGTAGACATACTGGATCTGCTTCGGCCTTTTTAATATTTTCCCAGTTTGATACCAGACAGGGGTCCTAATTCCCAATCTAAAACTAAAGGAACATTTCTAGCTTTAAAAAGCACTTTAATACTTTCCCTCCGATTGTGGGATGATTGGGAAGAGGATGCAGGCTGTAAACATCCCGTGTAAGTCCAACGCCGGGCACAATAAGCCTACTGGTTTTAAATTAGCTACAATGTAGTCGTTGTAAAGTAGTCACCGCTCCAAGCTCGCTCCCGGGATGGACTACAGTCTCATTTTTACTTTACTCATTTGTATTGAGATTGTAGTCCATCCCGGGAGCGAGCTTGGAGCGGTGACTACTTTACAACACACACAGGGACCATGGGGAACAGACGTAGTCACCCTCCAGAAGGTAGGACAGTGTCGGAGATGATTGGAGGATCTACAGCCGAGTGATACACAAATAAGATACATTGTTGCTATTTTAAAGATTTAACTCCGGAGTTTGGTGTCACTTTAAGATTGGGAAAAAGAAACCTGTCCAACCTACATGTGTGTGTGTGACCATTTGTTATATCAGAGAATACCGTGTATCCTTGTACACTCCATGTTCTCTAAAACCGCCTCCCGTCATGTACATTTCCGTCTTCACCCCTCAAATGTTCTTGTTCACATGCTGAGATCATTAGAGCTCCCCGCTGTCCTATCATGCCGGCTCATCTGTAAGTTCTGCAGGTCTCATAGAGCCGAGCTTTACAGTCGCAGCTCCGCCTCCCTCTCCTCCTGACCATTCACAAAATGAAGCCAAGGTTTCTGAATGGTCAAGGGGAGAGAGGCAGGCAGAGATGCGATCTTAGTTTTGGGCAGGGGTGTAACTGTAGATCATGGGGTTCCATAGCAAAAGTTTGATGGCGCCGCTTTGCGACCTCCCTACCGTCAATGATATTAAAGTAGTATTAAGGTCTAGGGGGGTGTTTTTTCCCTTAATGCATTCACTGCATGAGGGTAAGAACGGCCCAGCACCTTTTTTCTACCCCCAGTCCCCTCCACACTTACCTGGAGGATACTGATGGCAGAGGAGACATGTGCTCCTTCTGCCATCAATCAAAGAAGGAAGGGGTGTGGCCTGCCACAGGGCTGTGTGTGTCTATGGACGCACACAGCCACTGCGGAAACGAGCGGGCACAATTGCGCACGGGTGCCTCCACTAGAGCAATGGTGGCACCGGTGCAGGGGGTGGGGGGAGAAAGCGATGCGGGGAGCCACTAGAAAACAAGCAAATAAGAAACTTATAAAGAAAAAGAGCAACAGCCTCCAGCAAAGTCTCCTTAAAGGGAAAAAAAAATAGGCTTTAATATCTCTTTAACGTAAGGTAGCAGGAGAGCTGTCTGCATTGTCTCCTCCTGTACATCTGACGTCAGCTCTTCTTGATTGGGAATGTCACAGAGGGGTACAGGGTCAGTGCCAACAGCAACTTCTGCAAGGCTTAATGAGGCCCCCTTCCACCCCCAGGCCCCATGGCAGCCGCATGGGATGCTATGACTATTGTTATGCCACTGGCTATGGGGGTCTAGCACTTACAGCCCGAGCAGCAAGAAAGTGCAGCGGGAGCACTTTCTTGCTGCTCCAGGGTGAAGAAAGAATTGTGCACTGCGGCAGGCGGCTTTAGAGAAAATGGAACGCAGCGCTAATTCATCGCCAGTAAGATTATTGTCCCCCAGAGTTGATCTTTAAAGATTCAGAATCTCAATATTAAAACCAACTTCCAAAGATCTATTTCTTCCACTCGTGTTCCCGTACATCAGTGGTTCTCAACCTTTCTAGGGCCGGGACCCCTTGGTAACATTTGCCAAGTTGTGGTGACCCCCAACCGTAAAAATACCAGTATCTGTGTGGGCTCTTGGGAGGCTATGCGGGCTCTCAGGTGGCTAGTGGGACTCTCTGGTGGCATCCAGTGCGGGCTCTGTGGTGCCCAGTGTTGGCTCTGTGGTGATCAAGCACTCGCCTCCCCTCACTCCTGCCTGCTCCCCTCTCTCTGATCCTCTCCGGCCCCTGCTGCTGCTGCAGCGCCATCTAGGGGTACTGACACTGCTGCGCTAGGAGGAGGCTGAGGAAACTCTTACTAGAGCAGCACAAGGCACTTGGGGACCCCCTCAACTATGGGTTGCGACCCACTTTTGGGTCACGACCCACAGGTTGAGAACCACTGCCGTACATGATCCAGATTGATATATTTCTACGCTGAAAGAAACTAAATTTCTACAAGAAGAAACTAAAGAACATAACTTGACCTACGATGGCTTTTAATGACCGAAAATGGTTAAAAAAAAAATGTTCAGGCGGCGTACACAATTCTGTGGCTTGTTGCAGCATTGGCTTTCTTGTGGTTTTACTCGGCAACGCAGGTTTTTGATTCACGTCTATGATGAATTTAGTGTTTAGAAAAAAATATATTTGTCATAATTCTGATGTGTTACATGTGTATTACTAACTACGGTGCCATCCCTTTCCATGGGCCTCAGAAAGTGGGCAGCAACGCAATAATCAGACTTCGTTATCTGTGATGGGGGGGTTGCAGATCAAAAGAGTTTCTTCTAAAATGTATAAGGCGTTTAATTCTGACCTATTGTAATATATTCAGATGTCCGGGGGCCAAAACCGAATTTCAGTATTTTTTGAGGGGCTTCTGGTAGAAAGGGACCAGAGGCGGCTCAGAAAGGCAGGTTTACCACGGATGAATACGGTGCACATATGTCATCTTGAGTGATGCCATCAATGTCTTCTCTGCTCCTGCTTCTTTCTGACTCTATGCCTACGCTACCTTCCCTCCATTTCTACCGCTCTTCTTACCTCTTCCCGCATGTTCCTGTGTTCGCCTCCCCCCGTGTGTTCACCCTCCCTTCCTTTGACATGGTCCCCCACATTTATATAAGGGATAGGTATGACACCCCGGCCACTTGAGTTTAAAGGAGAACTATCTGGTTAAGGCTTTTCCCCATAGTTCTCCTTTAAACTCAAGTGGCCGGGGCGTCATACCTATCCCTTATATAAATGTGGGGGACCATGTGACGGGAGGACGCTAGTTTGTGTCCTCCCGTTACCCTGAGGAGAACTATGGGGAAAAGCCTTAACCAGATAGTTCTCCTTTAAACTCAAGTGGCCGGGGCGTCATACCTATCCCTTATATAAATGTGGGGGACCATGTGACGGGAGGACGCTAGTTTGTGTCCTCCCGTTACCCTGAGGAGAACTATGGGGAAAAGCCTTAACCAGATAGTTCTCCTTTAAACTCAAGTGGCCGGGGCGTCATACCTATCCCTTATATAAATGTGGGGGACCATGTGACGGGAGGACGCTAGTTTGTGTCCTCCCGTTACCCTGAGGAGAACTATGGGGAAAAGCCTTAACCAGATAGTTCTCCTTTAATGTGGAAGTTGATGGCTCCCCTCGTGGGGATGGCGGATATGGGCCTCAGGCTTGGGGTTTGTATTGCCTATCGCCTGTAACCTTGTTTTGAAGTCAGACCTTATCAACATTACCAATTATTTGTATTTCTTCTACATTCCCTATCTGTGTTTCATTTTGTCTCTTGACGTTTTTGTGTATATTTGATATACGATGTTATACAATAAAATAAGAATAAAATAATTTATTTAAAAAAAAAGACAGGTTTATGTCTTCTTCTAGTGTCTCCTGAGCACCCATGGCTTGACGGCCAGTCCCACCAGGTCCCACCAGATCCCACCATCTATCCTAATATTTCTGGAAGAGTTTTTATAGGAAGCGTCTCAGGACATTTTTTTTTTTGGCCCCGTCATCTTATCAGACAATGACTTACCAAACCATTTGGCACAATATTTCCTCATTCGCTGCTCCGTAATACACACTTTTTTAGGAGCCTGGATTGGAAATAAAAATTTTCGAAGGCTTGCAAATTTTTGCCAAGTTTAGCTGAACCATGACTGATGGGACTTAGAAGTTCTGTCCTCTATTCAGGTTAATGCACTTGCTTCGTGACCCGTGATTGAGGTGATGTCTATGAACTATACTGGTGGAAACAGCATCTCAATCTTGTGTTGTGTGCGTCACTATCCAGGTCTGATGGAAATAGATCTTCACAGCTCAGATTTTTTACAAATCAAATCATATTATTTATTTACAAATCAAATTCATTATTATTATTATTATCATCAATATTATCATTTTTATTATTATTGTTATTATTATTATTACTATTATTATTATCATCTCAAGTACATTAATTGTATTATTATTATTATTATTATCATCTGAAGTATATTAAATTATTATTATCATTTTTAATTGTATTCAATTTAATATTATTATTATTGGCAAATATGGCAAATATTAATTAAAAAATAAAATAAAAACAGTATCCTTATCTTAACATCCGAAATTGTTATATCAGCGCATGTGTCACACTTTTCTAAATTGCCGTTTTTGTTCTCCATGTTTGCGTCCTACCAAAATTTTCATGTATTTCAAGTAAATATTTTCTGTATTACCTGTTTTATCTCCTCGTATACAGTCCTCCGTGTTGTCAACCGTCCATTCAATGGTGTGAGTGGTCAGTGCAGTGGTCAGCGGCGGAGGAGACCCGTGATCCAGGCCCACCTCGGCGTGGAAGGTCCATCTGAGAGCATCTGATACCCTTAGACTGCCATGCGGTACAGTGACCGATGAGAGCTGTTTCTCGGTGATAAGAGAGTAACCGGGTGGAAGCAATTGTGTGGTTTATGCTTTAGTTATGTAAGGGACTAAACATTGTGTTTCTCTTTCTATTTCTGAGAGACATTTTCCAGCAACCTTTTAAAGAGCCAGTGCTTACCTCACATACTACATAGGATGGGAATGTACCCAGGCGCCGTAAATGCCTCACCCAAAATAATCTGCTTCACCCATTTTCTTCTGATTATAATACCATTGGGCATTTTTTTTAGGCCTGTGCGTGTAATCTTTGTCCCTCAATCCCATCGGTGTGCTACATTCACATTCTCAGTCATTACACATCCACACGTGTCGGTGCCATGGGAGGTGATACCATTAGATACATTATTTATATAGAAATAGGTAGAAATGTTTCAAACCACATGGTAATTATCACTGCTGATATAGATACTATGAATTATTATTTAGGTACTGTAGAATGCGCTCTGCTTTGGGGGTGCCTTAAATTACTGATGAACAACTGAATCGTAAATAAGTGTTGGGTTTATTTACAAATAGGGATCACACAGCCATATGCTGATTTAGTTTAGGATATCAAGGATCACCTTCATATCAAAGTTTTTTCCATAGATATTAAAGGAGAACTATGTGGTCAGGGCTTTTCTCCATAGTTCTCCTTAGGGTAACGGAAGGACACAAACTAGCGTCCTCCCGTCACCCTAGGCTCAGTATATAGGGAGCTACAGCTCGCGGTATACTGAGACGCCGCAGCCGGAGCGGATCCAACAATTATATCTGGATCCGCCCAGCTGCGTGAGTGACAGCTGGCTCTGCCTATCTAGAGGCAGAGCCAGCTGTACCCGCCCCCTCCCTCGTCCGTCCCGCCAGTCAGCGCTGGAGGATCGGAGCGGGGAGGGGGGAATCCCTGCAGGGAGCCGTGAGTGACAGTCACCGCTCTCTGCAGGGAGATGATCGAGAAGTGAGCGAGCGCCGCTATGTGTTCACTCACTTCCCGATCTATTGAGCCGACCTGTGACAGTTTCATTGTCACAGGTCAGCTAGAACTATGAGGCTGAGTGATTTTCACTCGCCTCATAGTTCTCCTTTAATTTTATCGGCTTCAACAGGTACTAGACTATAATTTAGGTTGAAAAAGATAAGTCTGTCAAATTCCTTCTTCAATTCTGGTGGTGTTGGTCCGGAGGAAAAGAAAGCAAAAAACGTCCTTAATTTATGTCAGAATCCCTCATCATACTTCTACAATTGTCCATGGGTGACCTACAAGATTACACAGACCTTCCTCTGGTCACAAAAACTAGCAGTCCATGGATGGACCACAAGAGAACACTGACTGAAGGTAGTTCACAATAATAGACTGTATAGCCAATAAGGAGAACAATAGATTTACCACAAGATAATACAGTGCAAGGGTGGACCAAAAGAGAATACTGACCATAGATGGAACACAGGATAATACACACCATGGAAAACACCATAAGATAAGACAGACCATGGATGGACCACGAGATAAAACAGACCATGGATGGACCACGAGATAAAACAGACCATGGATGGACCACGAGATAAAACAGACCATGGATGGACCACGAGATAAAACAGACCATGGATGGACCACGAGATAAAACAGACCATGGATGGACCACAAGATAAAACAGACCATGGATGGACCACAAGATAAAACAGACCATGGATGGACCACGAGATAAAACAGACCATGGATGGACCACAAGATAAAACAGACCATGGATGGACCACGAGATAAAACAGACCATGGATGGACCACAAGATAAGAATGACTATGAATGGACCACAAGATAAGACAGACCATGGATGGACCACATGATAAGAATGACTATGAATGGACCACAAAAAAAAGACAATTCTTGGATGGACCGCAAGATAACACAGAACATGGGCTTTCCACAGGAATACACAGTCAATGGACCGATAACAAGATAATACAGACTATGGATCAGCCCCAAGATAAGACAGAATGCAGATGGATCACAGAATAATACAGTCCATAGGTAAACCACAAGATTGATGGACTACAAGATTACACAGACCATTCACTGACCACATACATTAGTTGTTCTTGGATGGACTACAAGATAAAACAGTCCATGGATAGATTGTAAGATAATGCAGTTTAAGGACAGACCACAAGAGAACATTGACCATGGGTGGACCACACACGTATAGAACTATGTATAGACCACGAAGTAAGTTACAGACATTAGTCACTGTTCAGGCTTCTGGGGAAATTGAACAAACATTTTCATTGTGAGCGAGCAGTGACATTGACAGAATAGCATTGTGGTTGACGTGTGATTTGCCACTTCCTGACGTATGTCGTGTTTTTAGGCATTTACGTAATTTCTGGAAAATGTCAGAGAACCAGAAACATGCAGAAGTTGTGCAGTGGTGGCCATCAGACCCAAACCACAGCAACTGAAATATGGGAGACTATGAAGGCTCTTCACACCTCTCGTTCACACAATGGAGGAGGAACAAGGTGATGGCTTTGGGTGAAGGTGAACTATGGTGATGATGATGATGATTATTATTATTAAGGATGAACCAATCAAACGGTTTAGAACTTTTAATTTATCCTGAGGACTTCATATGTAGATCTCTCTGATTGGCTGAGCATCACAGAATTTGGAGACCCCGGCACTAATGACTGAAGAGTTGTAGGATTCCCTGCGGACCGGATAAATCTTCAGCACCTGGAAAGTCCACAGGAACAAAGGCACTCAGGGCACCTGATCATGTGGTCAGCCTATCTCCACTCAGTGGACCCTCTGGCATGGGCCACCCTTTCAAGTGTATGTAACCTGTCACACTTCCCTGTGTGATGATCCGGCGCCGGGTTTTACCTCCCGTCTGAGCTGCTTTCCAGGCCTCCACCTCCTCGCCCTTCACCGTTGCCCGATAGTCATGTAAGGGACCCGGGCAGGCCGCCCGGGCCCCTTACATGAGTATCTGCCGTACCCCCCTGATGGCTGCCCTGCTTATTCCGTTGCCGTTCGAGCAACGTGTCTTTACAGCCAGTCGGACTTCCTGTTCATCTCTTGCCTTGGTAATCCCTGCGGTTGCTACCACCTACCTTGTTCCCCGTGTGTCTGGGTTCCCTCTTCCTCACAGCGAGATCCTGTATGTCCTGCAGTGGATTGATCGTCAGCTTCTTCAAGTGAGTCCTTGCACCTGTGCCTACTTGTGTGTCTGCGTATAGGCTTCAACCCTGCCTAGACGTATACAATATGCGCGTCTGTCGCGCGTTTTTTTACCGCGATTCACGGTAAAAAAAAACACGCGACAAACGCGCGTTTCCGGGGGCTACCTGGCTGTATCCCAATGGGTACGCGCGGCAAATACGCCCCAAAGAAGCTCTTGTACTTCTTTGGGGCATAGGGCGTTTTGTAGCGCGTTCATACGGCCTGCAATACGCCCAGGTGTGAACCAGACCCATAGGAAATAATGGGATTGCGGTGTTTGAGCGTTTTGCAGATCGTAGGAACGTGCTACAAAACGCCCGGGTGTGAACCGGGCCTAACATTTATGTCTGTGTGGGCGTGCCAGACCACCGCAACCTGGAAGGTGTCCAGCAGCCAATCGTCCTCACCATTAGAGGCTCTGTCAGACACCTGGCCATTCTTAGAACCTGCGCCTCTAGCGCGGCCCCTGTTAACGCACCGACACCTACTTCCTGTGTTTTCACCCCGGACTAGGGTTGCCACCTTTTCTTCCAGTAAAACCTGATCACTCTAGCGACGCACAGAAATTGTTTGGGGGAGAATGAGTCGTAGCTTATTCATATGTAAATAGCGTCACCCATTCATATGTAAATATCACAATCGAGACTATTTTCAGTGGGGGGCCTGTAGCCCCTATCTTAACCCCTTCGTGACTGACGACGTACAGTGTACGCCGCCAGCATCGGGGCTGTTTAAACAGACTCCCGGTGGCTTTTGCCGCCGGGACTGTTTAAACTTGTAGAGCCGACTGTCGGCTTTACAACAGAAGCGATCCTGGCGACTTACCTGTCACCAGATCGCTTCTGCGTCCCGAAGAAGGGGCCGCCCACCCCCGCCGGACACCCCCGCCGTGCTTCCCGGGCTCCGTTGCCCCTCCTACGGGCCCGGGACCGGCGATCTTTGTGTCCGCGGGGAGCTGGGGAGGAGGTCGACGAACTTCCGTTCATCGATCCCCTCCCCGTTCTATGGGACCGGGAGCGATGCAGATTGCATCACTTCCGGTCCCTGGGCTGTCAGTTCTGGGCTCCTGCAGCCCAGCTATAAGCTATTGAAGTGCGATCTGCACTTCAATAGCTCATTTCTAGTGTAAAGGTGACACTGAGGGTCTTTTGGACCCCCAGCATCACCTTAAAGAGGACCTGTCACCACCATCTGCTATTACATGGGGGGGCTTGCAAGCCCCCCCATGTGATAGCAGTCAAAGTAAAGTAAAAAAAAAAAAAAAAACAGTTTTTAAAATTAAAATGAAATAAAATAAATCTAATAATAATAAAAAAAAATTTAAAAGTCCCCCGCCCCCGCGAGCACGCGCGTCGCCACGTAAACACGCGTCGGGTGCGCCTACGCATGAAAACGACGAACGCGCTACACATGTTGGGTATCGCCGCGCACGCCGGAGTGAGAGCAATAATTCTAGGGCCAGTATTTTGGGGTATCTCTAAATTGATGACCTGTGGGGGCTTTTAAAGCGTCTTTTATTGACTTTTTGGGGTACTGCAGTTTTTCGCCGTTTCACGGTCGCACGCAATCTGTAAACTGGGCATGTTGGGTATCGTTTTACTCGTTGTAACCTCATATTTTATATTTCATTTAAAAAATGGGTAATTTGTTGTGTTTTGGGGCATTTAATCAAATTTGTCACTAAATTTTGGGGTTTAATAAGGAGTTGCGCTAATATTGCGCAACATAAACATTTTCAACTACCACCATTTTATTCTATAGGGTCTTGGCATTCAGAAAATATATAATGTTGGGGGGTTTTACGTCATTTTCAGGCCTAAAATGTGGAATATAACATGGGTGCAAAAAATGAAAAAAGGGCCTCAGTCATGAAGGGGTTAATTTTGGTTGCTCCTGCCTGCCTGACATCGTGTGTCTGGGTTTAAGCTGCCATGAAACCCGGACGCAGCATTAAAAACCCGGACTGTCCAGGTGAATCCTGGACAGGTGGCAACCCTACCCCGGACACCATTTTTTGCACGCTACTTTTTGTCATTTCGTGTGCCCCGGGTCGCCAGACCGTGACATAAACCCTAACAATGAGCGTCTCTTTATATGTGCAGATTAAACTTCAGCTTTATTATCACTTCTGTTCTTTTAATGAGAAGGAAATCACATAGACAAGAAGCCACCACAGACTGGAAACCACACAGCGGTGACACATCACTTTATTCAGGTTTTCTTTTGTTGTTCTACAGGCGACAGGTACTTAGAATTCGGCAGCATCAGATTTCCACTTTCTACCGCCATACCCCGTGTTTCCCGGAAAATAAGACACTGCTTCAAAAAAAAACACACTCGGTCTTATTTTCAGGGGAGGTCTTATTTTTTTTTTTTTAATGTACAACAATCCGCACTTATTCATGTACAAAAATATGGTGATCGGGGCAATCAGGGGGCGCCGTACCTTTCCAAGAGCAATTTGGTAACCTATCGCTGGCCAGAATGAGCGAAGCTTTCACTATCGAGTCCTCACAGGCGGAGCGCATTTGGTATCACTCCGCCTGTGACAGGAGGCGGGGCTATAGAGGAGACATCGGCTTATGCGGCTCTGTTCCCTCCGGTGCTGCCGCCTCGCTTCCTCTAGCGCCGGCTTCGTTGGCCCCGCTGATTCTCTCCCGCGGCTCTTCAAGTTCCCCCTTGTGCCACCACCGTGCCCTGGGAATGGTCACAGCTAGGTCTTATTTTCGGGGAAATTAGATTGGCTGCTGGACACTTTCCAGGTTGCGGCCCTCTAGCACGCCCACACAGACATAAAGGGAAGACGGATTATGTTACCATAAGGGGGCGGTCAGGGCCGGATTTCCCACAAGGCCAATCATCACTGAGCCTTATATACTGAGTAAAGCTTGTGATTGCCAGGTGTGTCACAGCTCCGCCCCCCTGAGCACAGCATCCTGCAGTCACAGTGTGTTGCTGTAGAGAGCTGCTGTGACGTCATCACAATGGCATCATCCAAGACTGCTCACTGCTTCCAGAACACCAAGAGGGCAGAGGAGCTAACACATCCATCCAGATGGGGACCTTAAGGGAGGAGATTGGCCAAGGGGCAGAAGGGGAATGGAACCGTAGTTGGGCTTTAAGGACTACGTTTTGGGGGTAGAGGTGGCTGTGGAGGGCTGTATATCAGTGGGGTGTGAGATGGTCGGGAAGGGATAGATGTCAGCAGAGGAAGTAGCGTTGGTTAGGAAAGGATGGGTGTCGGCCTAGAGGGGTGAGGTGGTGAGAGATGGATTGATGTCAGCCGAGGGGGTTGAGGTGGTCAAGGGGGGGATGAGGTGGCCGAGGGTGGTGAGGTGGTCAGGGAGAGATGGATGGCTGTGATCTAAGGGTAAGGTGGTCATGGAGAGATAGATGTCAGCCAATGGGGATGAGGGGGTCATGGAGGAATGGATGCCAGCTGAGGGGAGTGAGGTGGTCAGGGAGGGATGGATGTCAACAGGAGGGAATGAGTAGGGCAAGGAGGGATAGAATGCATCCAAGAGGGTGATGTGGGCAGGGAGGGATGGATGTGAGTAGAGGGAAATGAGTTGGCCAGGGAGTGAAAGATGTATCCTGAAGGGGTTGGGATGGTCAGGGAGGGATGGTTGTCAGCGGAGGGAGTGAGATGGTCAGGGAGGGATGGACACCAGCGGAGGGAGTGAGATGGTCAGGGAGTAATGGATGCCAGAGGAGGGAGTGAGATGGACAGGGAGTAATGGATGCCAGCGGAGGGAGTGAGATGGTCAGGGAGTAATGGATGCCAGAGGAGGGAGTGAGATGGACAGGGAGTAATGGATGCCAGCGGAGGGAGTGAGATGGTCAGGGAGGGATGGACACCAGCGGAGGGAGTGAGTATACAGTATATATATATATAGCACTATGACGGCTCTAGAAATAATAATAAGAAACAATTATAACATGTTGTTTATGACCGTTTGATTCATTGTACTTTGCTCATTCTGCAAAGTCCAAGGCTGAAGAAGGTGACTGAGGGTCATTTCTGATCACATAGTAGTACAACGTAAGGTATCACTCCTTAGAGATAGAGCGCACTAAACACGGCTATAACATGGATGTGATTTCCCTACATATTCAATATACTCTACGATCCGGGCTGGGCCCTGCTGGCTATTCACCGGTTGTATTGGAGGTTGCGTTGATGGTTGTGTTGGAGGTTGGGTTGGTGGTTGTGTTGATGGTTGTATTGGAGGTTGGGTTGGTGGTTGTGTTGATGGTTGTATTGGAGGTTGGGTTGCTGGTGGCGTTGATGGTTGTATTGGAGGTTGGATTGGTGTTTGTGTTGATGGTTGTATTGGAGGTTGGGTTGGTGGTGGTGTTGATGGTTGTATTGGAGGTTGGGTTGGCGGCAATGTTGCCAACATCTTCAATCCCCTCTGTTCCTTCAAACTGGATGTTCATCCGAGACTTCAGAATTCCCCATACTCCCTCAGCGCCCCCTTCTCTGGAAAAAAGATATCATATAGTGAGGGGAACAAGGCACGGAAATCTTTCATCAAGGATCAGCTTCTGTCACCAGCACAGGTTTGTATAGGTGCCAAATGTGCAACCTCATTATTCAATAATTAGCCCCTTCCACTGGGCAGAGCCCACTTGATCCCACACAGCCCACCTGAGGGTGACCCTGCAGAGCCCACCATATACTCTCTATGGTGGGCTCTGCAGGGTCACC
>NW_017308886.1:37930-41327 GCF_000935625.1 Nanorana parkeri | reverse complement strand
CGCTGATGGGCCCCTCCTCTGTCACCTCCTTCTCAGTCAACCGGGCCCGGCCTCCTTCTCTGTCACCGGGCCCCGCCTCCTCCCCTGCTGTCGACCACGGGCCCCGCCTCCTCCTCCACTGCCGGGTCCGGCCTCTTCCACCGCCGCTGCCGGCTCTCACTGACTCAGCAGCGGCTCTGGAGAGGAACGCCAGAGTTGGGCTGCTGCACAGATTACGGTCAGCGATCTTAACAGCGGCGCATTCTTCTTCAGAGCCGCCAGTGAAAGCCACCAGCAGAGGATGCCATAGCGACCATGGCGGTCCGCTCGGCATCTGGCCGGGCCCCCCTGTGCTCCGGGTTCCAAGCCCTATGCAATCATTTTTATCTATTGGCTTTAGTTAAATTCCATCAGTCATGAATCTATTTCCCGTACTTAGCCTCCTGTACATGGTCCGCGCTCTCTTCGCCGCTTTGACGTCTCGGATGAGGCAGCGGTAGATCTCGTGACTCTTCACCCCACTCAGGGTCGAGGAAACCCTGTGACTGCCGTCCTGCATTTGCTCCAGGACCTCCACGGTGGAACTCTCCGACATGTCCTCCTCCCGGCGGTTCAACCAGCGCACAATGGGAATCTTGTACCAGCCTTTGGACACACAACGTACCACCGTGACATTGTCCACCGTGTCGAACATCACCGGGGGCTCCTCCTCTTCTGCAAGGAGGAAAGAGCGAGATGTCAAAGGTCAGTGTGGACATTCAAGGTCATAGAACATACAACACATGGACCTTCGAGAAGAAGGGTCCTCTAATGACTGGATGGTGGGGAGACTTTCAGATCATAGCAAAGTCCAGATTCTCCATCACACCACCAAAAGCACAATGCTGATTATTGACAATTTACCAAAATTTTTAGGATCACAAGATCTCCTTCTCAATTTGCTTGTGTAAAGGCTCCTATGAGGTCATCAAATGCTGACCAATAATCAGGAGGCCTTCACCTTGTTCACAGTGTTCTGGAGAATTCTGGGCTTTCTTTATTATAAGTGAAGGCCGATCAGTCACTATAAGAGGGATACATATGGGTAGGTGGGGCCGTGTGATGGCTGGAGCGCCTGAAGAGGGTCCTGGACATACATTTCATATGTCAGAGCTATATACATGTATGATAATGGTGTGTGACTGTGGGGGGAGGGGACATTAGAGTGTAAGCTCCTCTGTACAGAGACTGATGTGACTGTGGGGGGAGGGGACATTAGAGTGTAAGCTCCTCTGTACAGAGAATGGGTGGGCTGTGGGGGGGGGGGCATTAGAGTGTAAGCTCCTCTGTACAGAGACTGATGTGACTGTGGGGGGGGGGAGGGGACATTAGAGTGTAAGCTCCTCTGTACAGAGACTGGCTCGGTGTTCTCTGTACAGCGCTGCGGCCTATGTCAGAGCTATAAAGTGAATAGGACTCATGTTACCTTGTATGAGGAGCTTCATTTTCATCTCTCCTTTGCCGTGGGGGCTGATGGCTTTGCACGTGTACAGCCCCTCGTCCGGAAAGTCCACATTGCGCACGAACAGCGTCAAGTCACCGTCGGGGATCTCATTGATGTCCATCCTGGTGCGGTCGTAGTAGGCGTAGCCCTGCTCTGACAGGTCCTCTTTGTCTTTGTGGAAGCTGTAGACCAGCTGAGGTTCTTTGTACTCGAAGGTCTGCTGGATGTAAGCCTGGATGTCCTCCACCTCGATCTCCTCCACTATGTCCTCGCGGTGCCAGCTCAGGCCCAGGTCGTAGGTGTTCTCGATGAAGGAGAAGTGGCAGGGCAGGGTGGCATTGCCGTATCGGGGGACGCGGATCTCTTCATATTGAGGTTTAGGGATCACATAGTCACATTCTGGGGGGAAGGAAGAGATGGAACTCAGCATTCTACAACTGGACACCTCCCAGAATATGAGACGGAGGACGGACTATGCTAAAATGTCTTCCTCTGATGTCTCTGCACCCTGCGGGCTGCTCACAATGTGCATTAGAAGCTGTCAGATAGATCCCGCCTCATTCCCTGCATGGAGGACCTCCAGCATCATCTAGCCTGACTGTCCCTGGCCCCGCCCTTTCATGCATTGGACCTCAGTTCTTTCAATAACGGAGGATGAGCATCACATGTTGGCTTTTCCTAGGGTGGTCCCAGGGGCGTAACTAGAAATCACAGGGCCCCATAGCAAAATTTTGTATGGGGCCCCCGTGATTTGTTGTTATTCCCCTTGCAGATCCCACCTGAGGGTGACCCTGCAGAGCCCACCCTAGACTATCTAGAGTGGGCTCTGCAGGGTCAACCTCAGGTGGGCTGGTCGCGCTCCTTACCTGTCCGCCTCCTCTCCCTTCACGGTCGCTGATGGTCCCCGCCTCCTCCTTTGTCGCCGGGCCCGCTTCCTTCTTCGTCACGGGCCCCGCCTACTCCCCTGTTGCCGACCACGGGCCACGCCTCCTCCTCCACTGCCGCTGCTGGCTCTTATTGACTCTGTGGAGAGTAACGCGCTACTGCACAGATTACTGTCAGTGATCATCAGCCGCCAGTGAAAGCCACCAGCAGAGGATCCCATAGCGACCCAGGCGGCCCGCACGGCATCTGGCCGGGCCCCACTGTGCCCCGGGCCCCATAGTGGCCGCCTGGGTCGCTATGGTGATTGTTACGTAACTGTGTGGTCCTCATACAAATACAGCCTGCCCAGGAATGCCCACTCTTCAAGACTGACATTCCCCCATCATTTTAATATTTAATGCATAACTCCTCCCTCAGGGCTGAGGGCTCTTGAAGAGAAGTACTGAGGCAGGGCACTGGGATGTTCTCAGGAAACCATGTACAGCCCCCTGCTAATGGTACTGCTTGCACCTATAAGAAGGGGTAGTCCCCTCAACCACCCTGAATAATGAAGAGTATCGCAGACATTACTGAACTGTGTTATTAACATGCATGAAATACACTATATTGCCAAAAGTATTGGCTCTACTGAACCCTACGGACTAAGACTGGGGGGCCATTAAAGTTCATGTGCGTGTAACGGCGTCCCGATACTTCCGGTAATATAGTGTACTTTCTATCATTATCAGCACCATCTAGTGGTCATAATGTGATATTACATGGGGGAGGAAAAATCATTCAGAAATGGCACTTCTAAACTACCTGACCTCACAAATGGTCCAACATTGCCATAGACCAGGGGTGCCCATAAGGTCGATCGCGTAGCAATCACTAGTAGATTGAGATGTCCTCTCCTCCCGCCGTGGTTCTTCTCTGGATCCCCGCTGCTCTCACCTGTATGCAGCGGGGATCCTAGGAAAAGTGAAGCTGCAGTGGCGGCGGGGGACGGAGCCGCTATCACAGCAGCATGCCGAGAGGTGAAGAGAGAGAGAGAGAGAGAGAGAGAGAGAG
>NW_017308886.1:34383-37816 GCF_000935625.1 Nanorana parkeri | reverse complement strand
CAATACTGAACCCTACGGACTAAGACTGGGGGGCCATTAGAGGGCGGAGCCAACCCAATACTGAACCCTACGGACTAAGACTGGGGGGCCATTAAAGGGCGGAGCCAACCCAATACTGAACCCTACGGACTAAGACTGGGGGGGGGGCATTAGAGGGCGGAGCCAACCCAATACTGAACCCTACGGACTAAGACTGGGGGCCATTAAAGTTCATGTGCGTGTAAAGGTGTCCCAATACTTCTGGCAATATAGTGTAGATTCATGACCAGTGTAAATATATATCAATTTATAAAGGATAAGAAGACATCACCCCTCCCCCCGCCCCCACACACCTTGATAATAGGAGCACAGGTAGACTGGGCACAGGGAGCTCACCTGCCAGGTAGAGGAGGAGGCTGACTGCCAGCGCAGTGTACAGCAGCGCCATCTACAGCTCACAGTGAGAATTACCGGATAATATATAGAACTCCTCCGCGGTGACAAGAACAGCAACTAGAACACAAATGACATTGATAAAAACATACATGGAGATTTCTCCGGCACACGCGTGTGCATCTGCCCACCGAGCGCACCTTGTACATGTGTAACAGTCAATGCAATGGGCTCAGTTCATAAAATTACCACATCAGGAGAAGGAGGACAGATATTTTTATCGAGAAGGTGATGATGTCACATATAGAGAAGGTGATGGTGTCACATATAGAGAAGGTGATGAAGTCACATAAAGGGAAGGTGATGATGTCACATATAGAGAAGGTGATGAAGTCACATATAGAGAAGGTGATGATGTCACATAAATGGAAGGTGATGATGTCACATATAGAGAAGGTGATGATGTCACATATAGAGAAGGTGATGATGTCACATATAGAGAAGGTGATGATGTCACATATAGGGAAGGTGATGATGTCACATATAGGGAAGGTGATGATGTCACATATAGGGAAGGTGATGATGTCACATATAGGGAAGGTGATGGTGTCACGTATAGAGAAGGTGATGATGTCACATATAGAGAAGGTGGTGATGTCACATATAGAGAAGGTGATGAAGTCACATATAGAGAAGGTGATGATGTCACATATAGAGGAGGTGATGATGTCACATCCTCCTAGAGATATACAATGTAACCAATAACATGCAGAGTTTCTCTATAAACCAAATGAAATCCTATCACAGTGACGCAGGGGTGTCCTGAGGCCGGGTGTCACCCAAAGCGGAGACCAGGTGACACCCCGCGCATGTGTGGTCATCTAATTGACGCCTGCCGGCTGCCATCTTGGTTATGGACGCCGGCAGAGAGAGGAGAGGACGTTCACCTGGCGGGATGAGGTATATCGCCGGGTCTCCTCCTCCTGACACTGTCGGGCTCTCGGTCCGTGACCCAGTGCCCAAATTTTTAAAGAAAGTAACACGAAAATGTCTGTCATTTTGGTGTCACCCCTCCAATGGTGTCACCCGGTTGTTGGCCCCCCCCCCCCCCCCTTGTGACGCCACGGCGGTGACGGCTCCTCACTCTGCTCCTCTTAGTGAATGAGGCCCATTGAGGATGTGGGGAGGTCGCTGCGTTACATTGTAACATTCCCCGGACACTGCAGTGAAGCGCGGGGTGAATGCGGAGGACCCGCATGAGGAATATTCTGTCTGATGAATATAGAAGATGAAATCCTCTCACCTGAGCCGCAGAGTCCCCTCGCTGGGCTGACAGAGAACAATCTGATGATAATTACAGCTCCAGCTCTGGGATGTGGAGAGAAGAGAGGGGACCCTGGGGAGCCGCTGTGCCGGAGGCGGCCAGTCATGAACCTCCACGCTGAGCCATTCTCACCTGCTGTGTCACCTGTGTATGATGACACCGATCTGCCACTCTGGACGCCAACCCCCCTAATTCATCAAGCCGGGCTGTGGGCACCAACCCCCCTAATTCATCAAGCCGGGCTGCGGACACCAACCCCCCTAATTCATCAAGCCGGGCTGCGGACACCAACCCCCCTAATTCATCAAGCCGGGCTGCGGACACCAACCCCCCTAATTCATCAAGCCGGGCTGCGGACACCAACCCCCCTAATTCATCAAGCCGGGCTGCGGACACCAACCCCCCTAATTCATCAAGCCGGGCTGCGGACACCAACCCCCCTAATTCATCAAGCCGGGCTGCGGACACCAACCCCCCTAATTCATCAAGCCGGGCTGCGGACACCAACCCCCCTAATTCATCAAGCCGGGCTGCGGACACCAACCCCCCTAATTCATCAAGCCGGGCTGCGGACACCAACCCCCCTAATTCATCAAGCCGGGCTGCGGACACCAACCCCCCTAATTCATCAAGCCGGGCTGCGGACACCAACCCCCCTAATTCATCAAGCCGGGCTGCGGACACCAACCCCCCTAATTCATCAAGCCGGGCTGCGGACACCAACCCCCCTAATTCATCAAGCCGGGCTGCGGACACCAACCCCCCTAATTCATCAAGCCGGGCTGCGGACACCAACCCCCCTAATTCATCAAGCCGGGCTGCGGACACCAACCCCCCTAATTCATCAAGCCGGGCTGCGGACACCAACCCCCCTAATTCATCAAGCCGGGCTGCGGACACCAACCCCCCTAATTCATCAAGCCGGGCTGCGGACACCAACCCCCCTAATTCATCAAGCCGGGCTGCGGACACCAACCCCCCTAATTCATCAAGCCGGGCTGCGGGCACCAAACCCCCTAATTCATCAAGCCGGGCTGCGGACACCAACCCCCCTAATTCATCAAGCCGGGCTGTGACCCATAGCAAGGAATATTGATCTCATTCTGCTGTTCCATATTTCAGGTTATATTGGACATGGTATCTGGGAGTGGTGCGTTTGGTTATATGGGGATTGGTAAGTCTAGGGGCACAGGACGTTGCTAGTTCCAGGTATCTGGGGGTTAGTAAGTTCAGGGATCTGTGAGTTGTTAGGTCCAGGTATCTGGGGAGTGGTGGGTTTGGGTATCTGTGGGGTTGGTTGGTTCATGTATATGGAGGGTTGGTCGGTCCAGGTATATGGGGGGTTGGTAGGTCCAGGTATATGTGGGGTTGGTAGGTCCAGTTATATGAGGTTTGATAGGTCCAGGTATCTGTGGGTTGGTAGGTCCAGGTATCTGTGGGTTGATAGGTCCAGGTATCTGTGGGGCTGGTAGGTCAAGGTATCTGGGGGATAGTAAGTTCAGGTATCTGGGGGTTAGTAGGTCCAGGTATTGGGGGGTTGATAAGTCCAGGTATATGAGGGTTGTAAGGTCCAGGTATATGAGGGTTTTAGGTCCAGGTATTGGGGGGTTGATAAGTCCAGGTATATGAGGGTTTTAGGTCCAGGTATTGGGGTGTTGATAAGTCCAGGTATATGAGGGTTGTTAGGTCCAGGTATTGGGGGTTAGTAGGTCCAGGTATATGGGGGGTTGTAATGTC
>NW_017308886.1:22436-34285 GCF_000935625.1 Nanorana parkeri | reverse complement strand
TTGGTAGGTCCAGGTATATGGGGGTTGGTAGGTCCAGGTATATGGGGGTTGGTAGGTCCAGGTATATGGGGGTTGGTAGATCCAGGTAAATGGGGGGTTGGTAGGTCCAGGTATATGGGGGTTGGTAGGTCCAGGTATATGGGGGTTGGTAGATCCAGATATCTAGGGCTTGGAAGGTTCATGTATATTTGGGTTGGTAGGTCCAGGTATATGGGGGGTTGGTAGATCCAGGTATATGTGGGGGTTGGTAGGCCCAGGTATATGGGGGTTGGTTGGCTTACCTGGAGATATTACACAGCTCCTCCCCCTCCTCTGATGGCACTTGTATCGTCACCATACATTTGTCACATGTTGTGTTTTGCTCTCATCTCTCAGATTTGCTCTCCCGGGAATAATTCACCTTCTGAAATCTCCTCCTCCAGCTCCCTGAGGACCGGAGATAATCGTTTAACTGTTACCTTGTCCGCGCTCTGTAACCAGGAGCCCAAAGATCGCAGAGGACGATCATATCTATGTATTCTTCATTACAACAAGAGAGAACATGTGTTTGTTATGTACTATGAAACGTGTGCCGCGTACTGAGAGGTCACCGGTCTCAGAACATGGGACGGCTTCCAGTCATGTGACACCCCCCCATCATGTCCCCGCCGGTACAACACACACTCACTTTTTTTTTTTCTGTTTTAATACTTTTAATGACATTTGTAAAAGTAGATAAAACTATAACAAGCCGGATATTAGATATAATATGATATAATATTCGATACATTACGATGTACAATAGAATCCGATGATGGAAACAATATCACCATACAGGACATCGTGAAACAATGTAACAGAAAGAGAATATAAATGGCGGTGACACGCTGCTGCTGCTGCTGCGAGAATACTCACCGATACAGAAATATACTATAATATACAAAACTTACAGTGCAAAAAATCACATTGTCGCTAGGGTTGCCATCTTGTCTTCAAGTGAAACCTGAACACTCTAGTGCTGCATGCAGCAATTTTCAGGTGGGCTATGCGGGCTCTCAGATGGGCTATGCAGACTCTCAGGTGGGCCATGCGGGCTCTCAGGGGGGCGTATGCGGGCTCTCAGGTGAACCATGCGGGCTCTCAGGTGGGCCATGCGGGCTCTCAGGTGAACCATGCGGGCTCTCAGGTGGGCCATGCGGGCTCTCAGGAGGGCTATGCAGGCTCTCAGGAGTGCTCTGCGGGGCTGTGTGGTGTCTCACCAGGGATCCAGAGGCGGGCAGCATGGTGTCAGGAAGACAGAGATGTTTACAGGCACCTGCGGCTCACAGGAAGAGCCCCAGCAAGCACGGGACCTCAGGCAGCTGCATCTGGCAAAAAATCTAAAGTGCCGGCACTTGGCGTCTTGTGTCCGGGTGTCAGCTGGCCCGAAACCTGGACACAGGTCTCAACAACTGGACTGTACGGGTCAATCCCGGATAGGTGGCAACCCTAATTGTCGCCCGTTCACATAACCTCCTCTAGAGGAATCTACAAGCAGTCGTGCTGACAGAGATTGCTCAGACGCGGTTCACCGTTGTTACTATCAGGAAACTGATCCAGAGCCATGATGTGCAGGAGAAAGTGCATGTAGACAGGCAGTGGGTGCTAGGAGGATGCAGGAGATCAGCAGCACTGAGATGGAAATGGAACAGAATTTTATAAGAAGAAACTATAATAATGGATTATGAGACACGGAGCAATACACAGTATTGTATACAAGACACATACCGTATATATATTTGCAGTGTAATACCCCAATGTGGCCACCAGACGGTGCTAAAGGATCATAGGAACTATTTTAATTTTATATGCTCCTCGGTGCCATCTGGTGCCCTGATGGGGTATTACATGGAGAAAATACATTCGAATATCCATTGAGCATCTAATAGAGGTTCCAATAAGGGGAAAGACAAAAGAAAATTCCTGACAAAAAATGGAACTGCATCAACAAACCAGTATATGGTACAGGACCTCTTCAAAATTTTGAATTGAGCAGGGACCCCTAACCATCAGTCAGGAGATGCATGCACCTTGTGGTTGGGACATTCACCACAACTGCCACAAGGAAGCCACAAATGGAGCTTCTCCACCTACTGAGGAGGCCACGGGGTGGATCCTCTAAGTGACATGTAACCAAATACCTGTGTAGAAAGAATCAGCTGGGAGCTGCCATATTGGCTTTTGTTTTGCTGCATTTGGATACACTGTGACGTTAGAAGGGGTCAGAGAAGAGAGTTGAGGCCTCTCTCTCAGCTGCGTTGCTTTATGATAAGGGGGTCATCAGAAGGAAGCTCCTCAGGAGTCCCATCTTGGGCTCAGGGGAATAATGGGGTTGTTAATAATATCAAACGCTCTGAGCCAGTATCGGGTCGGTTTTGGGCATCTCCAGAAGATGTGTATGAGATCTCCATGTTCTGAGGTCCATCTAGGACTCAATGGGCCCGACTTACACTTTACCATCAGGCACAGTAGGTCTGTGTATAGAGGCGGGACAAGCAAATAGGTGACTTTTACCTGAACCCTCATTGGACACATTTGTATTGTTCCCAACTTCCCATCATCAGCAGGAATACAGTCACCTCATATACATGTATACACAGAACATCAATATTCTCAGCCAGGTGAAGGCCAAGAATGTCCAATTCTAATGGTGGCTTTGGTCACCAGTGGCTTCACTGATGGCTGGTCCAGGCTCAGCGGCGAACTGCTGTATCTAATGATGGGGATACCCTGTGATTTCCGCTATGAAAGGAAGGAAGGAACATTTTAGAAAGGTTGGAAGGAGGACAGTTTTCACGAGGAGATTCCTGAAAGGGTTCAGTAAGGTCCAACAGATTCCTAGGTGGGTCGTCCTCTTCTGTAGTGTTTCCAGTGAGAAGAAATGGCGGCACTGAGATGAACTCTGCTGCCAGAAATACTCCTCCATGAGGTTATAACAAGGAGGCCATCACTGATTTCTCTCATTCTCTGACCTCGGTCTGTCTGAAGCCCTCAAAGAACCTCTCAAGAAGAAACACATTCTGAAGAATGACCTCTCAGGAGTCAAACGGTTTTCCACAAACCGGTCACAGATATGAGGCTGAGGATGGTTGTACCCTACCACCATCCATGTGCAGTAACCTCCATTTGTAGTCAGAGCCACACTGATACGTACCTGTAAATGAAGATGATGACCCTACCTAAACTTGACCTGAGGTGTGACATGGTCACTATGCAAATAAGGGGGCATACTCAGAGTAAGTTGTCCTGGAAGGGGTAAGGGAGGGCTGATTGACACGAACATCCCAACAGGTGAGTAGGTGAAATGGGGGGGGGGGGCTTTAAATGTGCAGGACTCCTCCCACAAATCAAGCCAACAATTGGCCTCAAACCTATCTCCACCCTGACAGGAAAGAACAATGAAGTCCGCTCTTCCAACGTCCAGCCCAGGTAGCTCCTGACAGTTGGGTGTCAGGTCTGTGTCTGCAGATCCAGGAGCACTGATAGTCTGTATAAAACCTGCAGACATTGTGAAATATCTAGTCAATGGTTACACAATCCAGATCCTGAAGGCGGTGCAGGCGAGGAGCCCCGGGATCATCTTCCAGGCCGAGATCCAGGTGGCGGAGCTTGGAGCATCTTGAAGATAGATTGGTGTACTTCCATCTGCAACACAAAGTAACAACCATGAGAGCCGAATCCACACGGATCCAGAAATCACCAAATAAACTCCCCGTATGAATGTGTCCAGTGACACAGGTACCATCTCTACGTCTCCTCCTATCCCAGGACATGCCAAGGGTGTCAGTAGCCTCGCTCCAGCTCACACCCTTGAGAAGAGGTCGCAGCCTGAGCAGATTTACATTCCCGTCCCCAATCTCTGCTTTCCCTTCACTTCCTGTACTGCTGATCAGAAAGTAACACTTATCCAAAAGCCCAACTTCTGGTCCCCCCCCCCCATGGAATTTTCACTTACCTCATCCAAGCTCTTACCACTTCTCTAAGATCCAGAGTCCATACCTGATATCACAGCGCGGACGCTTCTGTTCAGCCTCCCTTCCCGGATCTGGCAGAAGTAGTCCAAGTTCGGCGCCAGGTCCATTTTCAAGACGGATTTCACCATCTCCCTTCCTTCCCCGAGGTCACTGAAGGTTTAATTTGCTCTCATGGATAAGTCTCTTTTCTGCCTATCGTACCAGCTGACTTTCAGATCCTGGAACATCCCAGAGCTCAGGCAGAGCAGGTATTGATCCCCACTCACGTAGGTAAAGGTAATGGTGGGTTTGGTGACATTTAAGCCTAAAAAAAAAAAAAAAAGTTGCAGTTGAAATAATTGGCATTGGGGTTGGAAAAATCCCTGAAGCAACGCCGGCCCTAAAGAGATACAATGTACACTATATTGCCAAAAGTATTGGCCCCTCCCCCTCCATATCATTGGATTCAGGTGTTCTGTGACATTTCCCGGCTACTAAATATTCCGCCGCGGTCGCCTGTTACTGGGATTATAACAAAGTGGAAGCAACTGGGAACAACAGCAACTCAGCCAGGAAGTGGTCGGCCACGTCACATGACAGAGCGGGGTCAGCGCATGCTGAAGCGCACAGCGGGAAGAAGTCGCCAACTGTCTGCAGAGCCAATAGCTACAGACCTCCAAACTCCATGCGGCCGTCAGATGGGCACAACAACAGTGCATAGAGAGCTCCATGGAATGGGTTTCCATGGCCGAGCAGCGGCATCCAAGCCGCACATCACCGAGTGCAATGCAAATTTCCGGCAAATCCGGCACAGTCGGCATGTATGGGAATTGGGAAGAGAAGCAATGGTCAGTTGTGGTCAGTTGTGTAAATCTCCCGCATTGTGCGTTTATACCGCTGATCGCCAGGTCCAGGGTCAGGTCTCCGTCACCCTTCGTATGGGCCGCCTTGCAGATGTACGTCCCCTCGTCCTCGAAGGTCACCCCCCTCAGCCTGAGGTTCAGGTTCCCCAGTGCGAAGTCCTTGGAGAGTTCCGTGCGGTTTCTGAACTGCGGGTCCTGGTCACCGAGATGGTCTTCGCCGTCCGTGAACTTGTGGACCAGCAATTTCCTTCCGCCGTTCCCCACTTTCTCCCAAACCACCGTCAGGCCTTCCGGTCCTCGTACGAAAGGGAAGGAGCACGGCAGCTGGACCGAGCTATACAGATAGGTGGACACTGCGAGAGGAGGGGGGAGGAAAAAACAAATTAGCAACACGGAGCGGAATGCGAACTTCACAATCTGCATACATACGCTCCCAACGTGTCCCAATGTACAGCAGCAGGATCATTGCACAGACAAGCTCCGCCTCTTATCATTACAAAGCCGTCCCTGAGCTCCAGTCAGTGACTTTACCTAGGCTGAGATGATGTCATCAGTCTCCCCTCCCCCAGTGATTGGTCTGCTGCAGGCAGGGGGAAGCATTTCCTCAGTGTCCCCTCCCCCCAGTGATCAGTCTGCTGCAGGCAGGAGGAAGCATTTCCTCAGTCTCCCCTCCCCCAGTGATCAGTCTGCTGCAGGCAGGAGGAAGCATTTCCTCAGTCTCCCCTCCCCCAGTGATCGGTCTGCTGCACGCAGGACCGGATTTCCCACAAGGCCAACCAAGGCCCGGCCTCTGGGCAGCAGGGAGTAGAGGGGCGGCAGGGGGGTGGAATTCCTCTCTCCCTATTACCGGGGCATGCAGTTCCGTGCGCCGGGCGGGTAGTTGTTTTCTACACTTAGCCCGGCTTTGGGCAAGCAGAGCTAAATGTACAGCGGGGAAGCCGCCACTTGTTTTGTACAAGTGATCCCGGCAATGTTGCCAAGTTCACTTGTATGCAGCCTGCAGGTCTGCCATTCCCCATGGGGGTGGGTAGGGGGCCCATGTGGGCAGCAGAGAGAGTAAATCCGGCCCTGGCTGCAGGCAGGAGGAAGCATTTCCTCAGTCTCCCCTCCCCCAGTGATCAGGCTGCAACATTGTAACTTTGTATCCAGTCACAAGGTGAGAGGCTGCAGCAAGGGGCTGATCTGTTTCAGACATTTGAGAACACAGCCAAGATCTGCACAGACACTGGGATGTACATACTTGTGTCATCGCTGAGCCACCATCTCTGTCCAGTACTGATTTATTTTAATTGGAGGTAAAGAATGGCTTTGGAATGTATGTGATCCTATAAATACAGATCTGTGGAAGGTCGGGTCCAAAAATAACTGTTTATTCATCTTTTTATCATCCTGTTAATGTTACATTTTATTTTATTACTTTCTTTGTATTTTGATACGCAGCCAGCAGGGGGCGATAGGGATCCGTTTCACTTCAGAGTCACCACCAGGATTTACTAAAGGAGTAGAACATGTTCACATTCAGAGGGAATTGTCACTCATCGTAGGGAATGGGGAGATACAAAGTATCCGAATGTGTTCAATAAAAGAATTAAAAGATACAATAATGAACGGAATCACTTTGTGTCCAATCACATGTAAGGAAAATGTTTGCTTGCACGTGATTGGACGGCTGAAGTCAGCAGAGATTCACCTCATTCACTCAGCCGAGTAAACATTCACTTTCCAATATTATAGAATTCACTCGGCTTAGCGAATGAGGTGAACGCTGTGCCGACTTCCAGCATCCAATCGTGTGCGGGGAAATATCCTGCGTGTGTTTTCTCTCCAGTTTCCTCGCACACAAAGTGATTGCATTCTGAATTCTTTATTTAAAGGAGAACTATGAGGGGGAGGGGCTTGTCATGACGGAGTCAGAGAGATTTATAAAAGGAGCGGGTTTCTACTGGTCATGATTACCTGGGGCCCCCGCAGACTGGACGGTGGTACATCCCACACACAGCAACTGAAAGAAGAAGAGATGATATGTTCTTTCTTTTTATCTCATTTAACTGTCTATAGAAAGAAGATTCACGAGGACTCAGAATCATTTTTAACATTTATTTTGTTGCTTGTTTTCTCTCTCTCCACCCTTCTCTCCCCTCTCCTCTCTCTTCCCCCCTCTTCTCTCGCCCCTCTCTCTTCCCCCTCTGCCCTCCCTCTCTCTCTCTTCTCTCTCCTCCCCTCCCTCTCTCTTCTCTCCCCCCCCCCCCCCCTCTTCTCTCGCTCCTCTCTCTTCCCCGCTCTCTCTCTTCTCCTCCCTCTCTCTTCTCTCCCCCCCCCCCCCCCTCTTCTCTCGCTCCTCTCTCTTCCCCGCTCTCTCTCTTCTCCTCCCTCTCTCTTCTCTCCCCCCCCCCCCCCCTCTTCTCTCGCTCCTCTCTCTTCCCCGCTCTCTCTCTTCTCCTCCCTCTCTCTTCTCTCCCCCCCCCCCCCCCTCTTCTCTCGCTCCTCTCTCTTCCCCGCTCTCTCTCTTCTCCTCCCTCTCTCTTCTCTCCCCCCCCCCCCCCCTCTTCTCTCGCTCCTCTCTCTTCCCCGCTCTCTCTCTTCTCCTCCCTCTCTCTTCTCTCCCCCCCCCCCCCCCTCTTCTCTCGCTCCTCTCTCTTCCCCGCTCTCTCTCTTCTCCTCCCTCTCTCTTCTCTCCCCCCCCCCCCCCCTCTTCTCTCGCTCCTCTCTCTTCCCCCTGCTCTCTGCCCTCCCTCTCTCTCTTCTCTCTCCTCCCCCCATCCAGAATTCTATACTTGGTGGAAAGTTCTGATCAAAGATTTGAGAACCCGGACTTCCAGAACCTTACCAATATGTGGGTTGCACTCAGAACACTCCATCCATGGAGCAGATGTCGGGTTTGTGCGATGAATGATGAAGTAAAGTCGGGTGCTGGTGGTACCATCACCAGGAGGTCCATCTTGGCGGAGGTGCAGAGTCCGGATCTGGGCACAAACAATACAGACCGTCAATTCCCAGCAGGTTATAAAATGTGAACTTGTCCAGAGATTTCTGACCGGAACCATCTTGGAATAAACCTTTTATTATGTGTTTGTTGTCTATGTTCTACTGAACCTCTCCTTAAGGTGCTGAGTACAAAGAGACTTTGCCCAATTGTTCTCCTGAATTGTCACCGGGTTACATGGGCTTCTGATGGAGACTACGAGTGGCCATTTCAATGCACATTACGCAGTCACGGTCCACTGTTGTCACCATCATGAGGCTGTAGTGTGTACACAGCCTCCGTCCATGAGTAGGACCTTTTCTCTTTGTCTTCTGATTGGTTGTCACATTATACACGTAGATGATCAGTCTGAATTGTATTGTCTTCTGGCCAGTTTGTCAAACTCTGACTGTCAGAAGCTCTGTTTATTGCAGTGGGTCAGTTAGGTGATGACACACACAGCGCAGAGGTGAATGATAAACTCCTGAGAGTGAAGCCTACGAGGCGAGGAGAGAACATTGAGAGAAGAGCCAGGAGGACCTGGAGGACCAGACCATATCAAGTCCATAAAAGTGAGACAACTCAAAATCCATCTGAACCCCTGAACCCCGGGGGGCACTCTGGAGATGTACAGGCCACATGGAAGCTCAATGTGACCCTCCCGATGGCTTTATATTACCAGATTAGTCTCATCTACAAGAAAACCCCCAAATATGGCTGAAGGTTTGATGGTACCTGACCAACGCACCGAGGAGAGTTTGTTGGACATCTCATTCCAAACCCATGGACAATAATATGGAGTTAGTCTAAGCCTTCCTCTACTCCTCTGGGATGGCTTTCCGCAAGTTTTTGGAACGTGTCTGTGGAAATTTATGGCCATTGAACCAAAAGAGCATTTTGTAAGGTCAGGTACTGATTCTGGAGGAGAAGATCCAAAGGTGTTCAGTAGGGTTGAGGTCGGGGCTCTGTGAAGGACACTCGAGTTCCTCCACCAACCTGGTCTCACCATGTCTGTATGGAGCTGGATTTGTGCACGGGGGAAGGGCGAGGTTGGCCACAATGTTTTTGAATTTAGGAGGTGGCACCGAGATTCTTAACCATAAGCCTTTGACACATGGCTCCCCGTGTTATCACTTTGTGTCAGACCCGTCCTGCCGGTCTCAGCAGCGCCGGATACAAAGCCTTGTACATTGACCGCTTCTCCCAGGTCATTGAACCAGCTCAGGTATTAAACATGTTTTATATGTTTTCTGAAACCTCTTTGGCTGCGCAGTGCAAATATTCTGTAAAAAGCCCCAGAAGAAACGACAGATTTATCTCTGAAGCTCACCGCCCCTTCCATGAGCATTATGAGAAGAGAGAGACCTTCACTACTGGTAACTCCATATATAAAAACATCACATGTAACATACTAAACATACAGGAGACACGTCCCTCAGTGTGCAAGGAAAAGGGCCAGAATTGTACTCCCCCCTCCCCCAAGATCAGCCTTTCTCAACCTTTTTACCCCAGAGGGACTCTTGAAAAGATTATGAGGACTCAGGAAACAGCATCTGGATCATATATGAGAAGGCCAACTCAATGCCAGGTCTACTGATCCATAATCTGATCCAAATCTACTGATCCAAAATCTGATCTAAGTCTACAGATCCATAATCTGATCCATAGTCTGACCCATGTCTATAGATCCATAGTCTGATCCATGTCTATAGATCCATAGTCTGATCCAAGTCTATAGCTCCATAATCTGATCCAAGTCTATAGATCCATAATCTGATCCATAGTCTGATCCAAGTCTATAGATCCATAATCTGATCCATGTCTATAGATCCATAATCTGATCCATAGTCTGATCCAAGTCTATAGATCCATAATCTGATCCATAGTCTGATGCAAATCTATAGATCCATAATGTGATCCATAATCTGATCCAAGTCTATAGATCCATAGTCTGATCCATAATCTGATCCGAGTCTTTAGATCCATAATGTGATCCATAATCTGATCCAAGTCTATAGATCCATAGAGTGATCCAAAGCTATAGATCCATAATCTGATCCATAGTCTGATCCAAGTCTATAGATCCATAGTTTGATCCAAAGCTATAGATCCATAATCTGATCCATAGTCTAAAGATCCATAATCTGATCCGAGTGCCAGAATTGTACTCCCCCTCCCCCAAGATCAGCCTTTCTCAACCTTTTTAGCCCAGAGGGACTCTTGAAAAGATTATGAGGACTCAGGAAACAGCATCTGGATCATATATGAGAAGGCCAACTCAATGCCAGGTCTACTGATCCATAATCTGATCCATAGTCTGATCCAAGTCTATAGATCCATAATCTGATCCATAATCTGATCCGAGTCTATAGATCCATAATGTGATCCATAATCTGATCCGAGTCTATAGATCCATAATGTGATCCATAATCTGATCCAAGTCTATAGATCCATAGTCTGATCCAAAGCTATAGATCCATAATCTGATCCGAGTCTAAAGAACCATAATCTGATCCATAATCGGCTCCATAGTCTGATCCATAGTCTGATCCATAGTCTGATCCATAGTCTGATCCATAATCCATAATCTGATCCATGGTCTGATCCGAATCTATAGATCCATAATCTGATCCACAATCCATAACCTGCAGAATCTGAACCTTTCTAACACGTGACGATCCATGACTATGAGATGGAACCAGAACTAAAAACGACACGAGATCACAGGGAGGATGAGGAACCGGCTCCGTGTGACCAGGACGTGGAGATCGCTATAAATTAGGGTCGCAGCTAACGATTATTTTCAGAATCGATTAGTTAGCCGATTATTCAGTTCGATTAATCGGATTTAAAAAAAAAAAGCCGGCTCCAATGATGGACTCCTTGTTTGTAATGAGACTGTTGTCCATCACAGGAGCGAGCTGGGAGCGGAGGAAGTAATAATAGTGTGGCGTGCAATATAGTGACATGGAAAATTATACAGCAATCAATGCAGACTGGCACCGGCTATAGAGGACTACAAATCCCAGCAATAGATTATACAGCGCAATGCAGAATACCAGAATACTGACCCAGCACTGCTTCCTCCTTCTCTACCAGACACACACTGCCACCTTATATACATCTTGGAGCTGCTGATCTCCTGCGGCCTTTTCGTTGCCACTTCCCATCTACAGACCCTCCAGCAATGGCTGCATGGCGTTTCCCTGGGGCTGGTTTGCCTAATGTGCATTGAAAAAAGGTACTTGTAGTCTCCATTTGAAACCCATGTGACACGGCGAAAACGCAGGAGCTCGATTGGGAGACAGGGAAAGAGCATTGTCATCCTTTAGCAGGAAGTACCTTTGTGGGATCTCAGTGCTGTTGATCTTCTGCAGCCTCTTAGCAGCCATCTCCTGTCTACATGCACTTTATCGATTGCTGCGTGGCATTTCTAAGGGTGGGTTTCCTGATGGTGACAACAGTGGCTGAAATGAAGGTGAAGCCACTTGAAGTCTCCATCGGACACCCATGTGACAGGGTGACTACGCAGGAGAACAACTGGGAGATGGACAGAGCGTTGTCACCCTATAAACAGGAAGTGCCCGAACAAGGACAGTGTTGTCACCCTATAACAGGAAGTGCCTGAACAAGGACAGAGCGTTGTCACCCTATAAGAGGAAGTGCTTGAACAAGGACAGAGTGTTACATCTACTAAAACTAGACGCGGACTTGTCAGCCAATATTGGTTTTCCTTTACGCAGCGATGGCTTCCTGTCACCTGTAAAATGTAAATGTTTTACCCGATTGCTGTGATTGGACGGAGAGTGCGATCTGTAAACAGTCCGAATTCCAAGCGTTGGCTGTAGTCACCGTCTGTCCTCAGACCTCCACCTTCCTCCTCAGTAGGCGCTCGCCCAGTCCCCCGGTCCCAGTGATGACATCATTTCCTGAAAAGTCATAAAACACTTTGAGATTTATTATGATACAAAGTAACAAAATAGTGCGAAGACTTCCTCCCCAACCATGGCAACCTCCCCCGACTCCCCTCCCCCCCTATCCATCCCTTCCCTG
>NW_017308886.1:13553-22278 GCF_000935625.1 Nanorana parkeri | reverse complement strand
CCCCCTTTGTATTACCACATTCCAGGTGACACTCCGCGCCCTCTGACCTCCTGAGTCAGGCTTCAGGTGTTCTGCAAGGTTCCGATTCTCCGTCATTGATTCACCTTTTATAGGATTCCCTCGGGGTGACCTCTTCCCAGGGGGTGCGCCCCGCCACCTGCTGGACAAAATAGGGAAGTGCATACAGGTGAACCTGCAGCTCTGCCTCCCAAAGCCCAACTCCAGCCCAAACCTTGTTTTTAATGGGTTGAATCAGTCAGCCCAACTGGGAGCAATTTGAGTTTCCCTAAAAGTCACGTTTGACCCCGAACCCGAGGCTCATCCCTGGACAGTGGGGGAAAAAACTGCGTTCATTAAAATGGGGGAGAACCTCGGAGAGGTCATCATTACTTCCTGTGTCCTCCTCAGGGCCGGTGCAAGGATTTATGACTACACAGGCGAAGCTGCATTTTTTCACCCCCCCCCCACCCCCCCCGCCCTCGGACGGCTGTCTATGCACCGCGCTTGTAGTCAATTAACTCTGCCTCCCATCAATATTAATATCTCGGTACGGGCATGGATGGGAGTAGAGATCCACTGATACCTTTTTTTCGAGTACATCAACAATAGAGGACTGCAAATACAGTTCCCACTCTCCCCCACATCCCCTCTGTTCCCACATCTCCCCTCTAGGAGAGCGGTGTGGGGGCGGAGACAGCCGGCGCTGTCACAGGAGGCTGGGCTCTCCTCCTGCACCGCTCACTCAGCCTCCTGTGACAGTTGTCAGGAGACTTTGTATAAAAGTGAAAAACAAATAAACTTCAACTTTTCCCTAATTTTGAGGAATTTATTTTCATGATTTTTTCCCCATCACCTCCGTTGTGATCATTGGTCATTGACTGCAGCCAATAGAAGTCTTCTGGTGGTCACGTCTTGCAGTAACTCTACACGTCGCACCCCCCCAGAAGGCGGAATGGCGCGGGTGCTCGCCGATGACGGAGAGGAAACACACAATGTGGTTTGATATGTTCATATGTAGGTCATTGAGCTGTCACATGATGTCCTGCTTTGGGGTATTGACATCTACAGAATATCTTAGTTATCTGTTAGCGACACCATGGAGCTGCTCCTCCTCCTTCTCGGGATCATCCCAGGTACGTGCAGCCATCTTGTATCTTTTATCTGTGACCCCCCTAGTGAATGTCTCGTATTCCTGGTCACCTGGTTGTCAGAGCCGGGCTCATAGAAGCATGGAACATCATCCACTTGTAGATATTGTGAGCTCATAACAATGAAGGAGGTCTCCTCTTTGGTGTCAGGGGAGACTTGACTAAGGTAGCTCAGAGGTCCCCCTTTAACAGCCAACCACCCCCTTTGCCTTCAATTCCCCATCCCCCGCCTACCAATTAATACACTACACCAGGGCTGGAGTTTAAATGGCCACAGCCGCCTTTTATTACAAAACTTTATAAATAACAGCAAAAACAGCAATGACCAAATGACCATACAGTAGGACTTGCTAGGTTTCAAGGTCCTTGAAGACACTATAACTGTCCAAAAATCGGACCATTTCGACACCACAGAAACCATACCAGGGCGGGTGGAAAGTCCGTTCCTTCTCCTGGTCACACCGGACTCCTGGAACTCCTCCTTACTGGATACTCTCCGAAGCCCCTCCTGGAAAGTCTTTCTCCTCCAATCCCGTGAGTATCCCTCCTCCAGCCAGCTTCTCACCTTTCGTTAACCCTTTTCTCTCCTAGTTCCCCTTCCCACCCTTGTCATGTAGGCCTTTTGCTTATTTCTCTTCTTTCCATAGCTCCCGGGCCTGTCTTTTCCGATGAATGATTTCATAAAGTGCGCCACAAAGAATGTGACTTATGTTATACAATGTAACAAATGGAATATTCAATATGGTGGAATTCGTGGGGAAAGGTTGGGAGCCCTCTGCCTGTGCCTCTACTGAGGGGGATTCACCACCTCTATATGTCACAATGACCATTGTCACCGGGAAAGGAAGGCGTGGAGCACAAGGAAAAAAGGGAATTGTGCGGAGGGACAGCATGACAGGGGGAGACAGGTACATGAGGGGTTAATTTGTTAAGGAAAGAGAACAGGGAAAGATGGGGTCGCTTACCGGATTGGAGGATGGTGGAACTTCCAAGGGTGGGATCCCGGGTGTGTGAAGGAAGATTCCAGAAGCAGTTTTAGCCGGGAGAAGGTTTCCAGCCAGCCCGCCCCTTTTGTTATGTTTTTCATTTGTTTTGCCCGTTTTCCTCTGTTTCTGTCTAGGTTTCCGGTTGTTTGGCTCGTCACGGCAGTCTTTGAGCGGTTTGGGGTCCTTGAAGGTGGTAGGGATGCCGTGGTTTACTGAGAACGGTTGAGGACCCACCATAGGTGTTGTGTCCTTTAAGTGGTGGTCAATTGTTTCTTTGCACCTAATATTTGGGCCGGATGTGTCTGCGGTTATCAGATTGTTGTCCCCGAGGCGGTGGTGTTGTGGCTGGAGGCCCATTATTAGTCATCTGAAGATGCAGATATAGGTTTATGGGGCGGTTTCCTCTGGTTTACTTCATGTGCCTTCAGGGACCCGGAAACTTGTGGTAAAACTGTTTAGGGCCGGTGCACACGTAGGCGACACCCCACCGCGTGGCAATCGTGCACCAGTCTGCTTGGTGTATCCATATCAGCAGCGCTGTTACAGACCCTCTTCCATAACCCAGCAAATCCTGAACCACCCTAATGTATGGACTCCCTCCTCTATGTACCTCTGTATCCCGAACTCCTGATCAGCAGTGTTGAAACAGACTTCATCCCTGTGTGCCACTGAATTCAGAATCTCAGCGCTGCAACTATTTCCCTAGCAAAATCCATCTACCCTAGTGGGGGGGCTTTGGTGAAGAGAGAGCATGCATTCCCCGTGACCACAATCCCCCAACTGTGACGGTTCAGTGTTAAATAGATTAAATTAATTAATTCAGAATGCTTTCACCATACCTAACCAAACTTCCAACCATCAACTCGACCTAACTTCTAACCATAAACTCAACCTAACATCTAATCATAAACTCAACCTAACATCTAACCATAAACGCAACCTATCTTCTAACCATAAACTCAACCTAACATCTAACCATAAAAGCAACCTATCTTCTAACCATAAACTCAACCTAACCATAAACTCAACCTAACTTCTAACCTTCAACTCAACCTATCTTCTAACCATCATCTCAACCTAACTTCTAACCATAAACACAACCTAAAATCTAACCATAAACTCAACCTACCTTCTAACCATCAACTCAACCTAACTGCTAACCATAAACACAACCTAACATCTAACCATAAACTCAACCTACCTTCTAACCATAAACTCAACCTACCTTCGAACCATAAACTCAACCTACCTTCTAACCATAAACTCAACCTTACTTCTAAACATCAACTCAACCTAACTTCTAACCATAAACACAACCTACCTTCTAACCATAAATTCAACCTAACTTCTAACCATCAACTCAGCCTAACATCTAACCATAAATTCAACCTAACATCTAACCATAAACTCAACCTAACCATAAACTCAACCTAACATCTAACCATAAACTCAGCCTAACATCTAACCCTAAACTCAACCTAACATCTAACCATAAACTCAACCTAACTTCTAATCATAAACTCAACCTAACATCTAACCATAAACTCAACCTAACATCTAACCATAAACTCAACCTAACATCTAACCATAAACGCAACCTATCTTCTATAAACTCAACCTAACATCTAACCAGAAACTCAACTTAACATCTAACCATAAACTCAACCTAACTTCTAATCATAAAGTCAACCTAACATCTAACCATTAACTCAACCTAACATCTAACCATAAACTCAACCTAACCATAAACTCAACCTAACATCTAACCCTAAACTCAACCTAATGTGTAACCATAAACTCAACCTAACATCTAACCATCAACTCAACCTAACTTCTAACCATTGAAATGTTGGCACTCAAAACAACTAATCTGATAAAAATGACCAAGAGGTCCGAAAACCCAACTCCTTCCTATTATATCCTTTCATTTTATTCTTCTGTCAGATAGTTGACTCTTGTTAAAAATGCCGTGACCCCAATAAGGTCAGAATTTTGTATATAATGGTGGAATATCTTGGCAGGCTTCAGCTCAGTGATGGTGGTCCAGGACCCTCCGGTTCTTCAGTTATCGCTGGGTGAGAGGGCTCAGATGACCTGTAATGTCAGCAGTGATGAGAAAGTGGAGATGCTCCACTCTTACTGGAAGGTGAGGAGGTCTGAGGAGGTCACACTGGAGAACACATCGAGGATCACCATCACTCCTCATTCTCTGGTCATCTCACCGGTCAACCCCAGAGACATCGGACTCTATGTCTGCTCATACCGGGACTCCTCTCTGGACTCCGACACAGGGAATGGGACACATCTGGAAATCACAGGTGAGGAGCTATGATGACATTACAGAGGGCTGGAGAGAAGGAGGAGGTCTTTGGCGAAAAAGGGTTTGGAGATGACAAACAATTTTTGAGACAACTATGCCAAAAACACCCAAAGATCCTGAAATTCACTAAAAGTGAAATATCTCCAACACTAATCATAACACTTAACCCTCTCACTGTCGCAACACAGCCCCTATAATGAGCTCGTAACCCTTGACCCCAACACTTAACATGTTCTCTCCCCCTCGCCATTAATCATTTCCTAAAAAGTGCTGCTAACACTTAACCCAACACCTAACCCCAAGAACTCTACTTCTAACTGTAGCGGACCCTTTATAGCTCTGACACATACAGCAGAGCTGTACAGAGAACACTGAGTCACCATGCTGCAATACTCTGTATAGTAATATAACTCTCATGTACTTTATTGTCTGTGCAGATTGGGAATTCTTAGACTTGTGATGGGATTTCCAGTTCGAGGTGTTCTGAATTTTATAATTTCCACCTCTCTTGCCTCTTGTGTGTTTCCTTTCCAGCAACCCCGGTGATGACCCTCACAGAGGACACTGAGAACCATCTTCTGATCTGCCAGGCGGAGAAGTTTTACCCTCCAGATCTCAGCATTTCCTGGAGCGTTCCATTGGAAGGAGAACAGACGTATGAGAACCTGACAGAGAACGAGGAAGGAACCTTCACCAAGGTGTCCATACTGACCGTGACCAAGGAGACCAAGGGAAAGAACGTGGCCTGTCACCTGGATCACGGCACACTACGTACCATCCTCTACCGATATGGTGAGTTGGGTGATTCAGGGGTTGAATTCACGAGGAGTCAGCTGAGATGAATAGATATTGTGTGTGTGTGTGAGATGAAATTAAACATGAAGAAAAATCTCCAACTCATCAGATTCTATACAACCCGAGTATGAGTCTCCAAAAGTCAGCTGATTCCACCATTGTCAGCCAATGATGGTGAGATTGTGGCAGCACTGCACTGACATCCTTTGTCTCATATGAAGAGCTCTTCCTCTGTATCCTCTGTGTGCTGTATGAATCAGCATGATGACCTCTATCTCTCTATATTGTCTGTATCTCTCTCTCAGATCCCTCATCCTTCCTGTATCAGCGGCTGTTTCCTGTCCGTGTAGCTCTGGTCCTTATATTAATATTAATCCCGGTGTCTTTCCAAGTCTACTATCACCAAAAAGAGAAGGTAAGTCTGACTCACCTTCAGGTGTCTCTCAAGTTCATACATTTTTCTAATAAGACAGAACTATGCCCTGTGACCTGTCTAACCCCAGGCCAAGAGGAGACAACTCACCATCTATTACCTGCAAGGGAATGATATTGGTTTCGGATGAAGGTGGTTTATGATAAGTTAGCAAAGTGTGAATTACTCCCATGGATTGCAGTGGTGGGTCTTGCTTGCCCCCTGATCCTTTGTTCTGCTGATGCCAAACTGTCCTGCCAATGACCAATTTTACACAAATGTTTCTGAGGTCTGGCATTCACTTTTGCAGGGATAAAACCTGCCTGTGCCTTGTGTGTCAACATTTGGACCTGGTCTCATGATGTTAAGTGCCGTGCTACTGGCCAATTTCCATCAAACTACCTGCTCATATCTATCTGCTGGTCCATGTCTGTCTGCTGGACCATATCTATATGTTGGCCAATATTTATCTGCTGGCTCATGTCTGTCTGCTGGCCCATATCTATCTGTTGGCCCATATCTATCTGCTGGACCATATCTATCTGCTGGTCAATATCTATCTGCTGGCCATATCTATCTGCTGGCCCATGACTATCTGCTGGACCATATCTATCTGCTGGCCATATCTATCTGCTGGTCCATGTCTATCTGCTGGACCATATCTATCTGCTGGACCATATCTATCTGCTGGTCCATGTCTATCTGCTGGCCAATATCTATCTGCTGGCCATATCTATCTGCTGGTCCATATCTATCTGCTGGCCATATCTATCTGCTGGTCCATGTCTATCTGCCGGCCAATATCTATCTGCTGGCCATATCTATCTGCTGTCCCATGTCTATCTGCTGGACCATATCTATCTGCTGGACCATATCTATCTGCTGGCTCATATCTATCTACAAGCCCATATCTATTTGCTGGCCCATATCTATCTGCTGGCCCATATCTATCTGCTGGACCATGTGTATCTGCTGGACCATGCCTATCTGCCGACCCATGTCTATCTGCTGGCCCATATCTATCTGCTGGCCAATATCTATCTGTTGGCCATATCTATCTACTGGACCATGTGTATCTGCTTACCCATGCCTTTCTGCCGACCCATATCTATCTGCTGGTCCATGTCTCCATGTCTATCTGCTGGCCCATATCCATCTGCTGGTCCATATCTATCTGCTAGCTCATGTCTATCTGCTGAACCACATCTATCTGCTGACCCATATCCATCTGCTGGCCCATATCTATCTGCTGGCCCATGTCTATTTGATCTCTATATCTATCTGCTGGCCCATACCTATCTGCTGGCCCATATTTGATCTCTATATCTATCTGCTGGCCCATACCTATCTGCTGACCCATATCTATCTGCTGGCCCATATCTATCTGCTGGCCCATGTCTATCTGCTGGCCCATGTCTATCTCCAGGACAATGTCTATCTGCAGGGCCATGTCTATCTGCTGGCTAAAACAGGCCTAATTCTGCTTTGATGATAACACATGTCACTGCTGAAACTACCCAAAAGCCCCTTTTAAATGATATGATTTAAGTAATAGTGACTATTCATGTTTATAAAAATAATTTAAAAGACTAAACTCGCCCCTTTAATAATGTTGATGTTCCTGGATTTTTGGTCACGTGTCAGTAAAACATATTTCACCGGTCCACCGAGAAAATACAACCCCTCTATGAAACACAACAGCTTGTGTCCAACCCATCATTTCTCACTCCGTTATAGAGCACAAACCACGACTGATACAAAACACACAACGGTGACTTTCAGTTTTCCTGATTCACTATTTTCAGGTGTCAAGAAACCCGGGAAATGTGAGCTAAGAAGCCGGAAACAGCGACCGCGGAACAATCAGAGGATGCTGGTCTACAGAAGGTCCCCTGTTCTATGAGAACGTTGTCATGGTCCTCATTCTTTGAGGATAGAGACCTTATTTTTATGCCTTCCTCTGGATCAATCACATAAAACTCATGCGCAGAGGGTGATCTCAATGGACTTGTGCCATTTTCCCACCTTATCTAATATGTAACCACCTAATTTACTATGTACCTACCCTATCTAATATTTAACCACCTAATTTACTATGTAACTACTGTATGTAACTATCTACTATGTTACTCTTTCTAGCCTGGAGACTAGAAAGAGTTACATGTCTAGCAGGGGAGAGATACAGCAATATCGCCCATAGCACCGAGCAGCCTGAGAGCCCTTTGCCCATAGTATGCCAAACGGTCTGAGTGTAAGCGGGTCATCCAGGCAGGAATGGGTTAAAGAGATGGCAAACTCCCCTGGTGCCATACAAGCAGAGCACATGGTGGTCATGCAGCCCAGCATGGGGATCCTGTTACACTAGAGTGCCTTGATGCGCCACTGTTGCTTTACATGTATGTGCAAATGTATGCAACAAAAACCTCTCAACCTGAGACGTTATCACAGTGATGACTTGCCGGGGAATGTGCCGGGGAACCGTCACACCGCTCTGCGTTTTGCCCTGCCCATGTGCAACCTTCCCCGTTCTGCCATTTTTAAATAGATCTGGGTGGCTTCCATTGTTGCTCCGTAATGACATAAGAAGAACTAGCACATGGAACCGCAGGCATCCTACAGACCCAGAAGTGTCAGGTGCTGAAGATTCTCCTGGTGGCTCTGGCTCTTAATGAAAGTGATGGCTCACTGCCCGCCAGACCGGGATGAGGAGTCCTCTCTTGTGTTTTAGAAGTGGCTTTACCTATATGAGCACCAGACAAGGTGACCGTATATTGGCCATCCTCTTCAATATGTTTTATTGGTTTTTCAAAGTGCAAGACATACAAATAGTGTCTAGTAACAGCTGTATAAGGGAGCAACGTGTAGCCTGTGCAGCAAGCAGCATATAACAGTAAACATAACAGTTAAGCGAGTGACCAGGTGGGGAGGCTGGTGGCCACTGATACTCGTTATAGTATTTGGTTGCTTGTGAAGGAGAAGTTTTAGCTGCTGGGGGGAAGGCCTACAAGGCAGGGTAGTAAAGGCCTTAGTGTGGCTTGCTTTATGGTAGGACCAACCAACCGGG
>NW_017308886.1:7069-13533 GCF_000935625.1 Nanorana parkeri | reverse complement strand
TGTTGGGGGAGGGGAACACGCCCGGGGGGGGGGGGGGGGGGGGGAAGGGAAAGTAAGGAGGGAGTAGAGGGAGGGAGCAAAGGCTGTGGGAGGTGAAGAGAGAAGAGAGGAAAAGTAGAAGACTGAAGGGGTGGTGACTACCGCCCGGGTGCCATGGAGCGATGGGTAGTTAGCGAATGAGGTTTCGTGTATATTGGCCATCTTACGCAGAGAACTACAGCTGAGCCTCAGAAGTAGGAAATTCCTTGATGATGATACAACTCTTGAAGATACTATTAAATCATTTATGAACAATAAAAGGAAAATATGTTATTGCGCAGTTTTCGAACAGAATTTTTTAGCAGCTGTGTGATGAGATCCATTTTTCGGGTCAAGGTCAAGTCAACGTTCGCATTGAACCTTATGTGTTGGGATCTGCCTCTTTTGGTGGCCCAGTGCAATTGCCAGCTGTAGTCTCAAAATATTTCCCACGTCGCAACCAATTCACCCCTTCCACCCATTCACAAAGACCCTAACTTCACAACCCTTTCTTTAACTAAAAAATCCACATGTCCCCTTTAAAAGAGATCCCACCACACAATTCATAATGCAACTATGTTGTCGGCTATAAAAAGCATGTCGTTTATTAGACAAACAAAACAATGTATCCAGGGGCGTAACTAGAAATCACAGGGCCACATAGCAAAATTTTGTATGGGGCCCCCGTGATTTCTAGTTATTCCCATTGCAGAGCCCACTCGAGATCCCACCTGAGGGTGAACCAGCAAAGCCCACCATAGACTCTTTATGGTGGGCTCTGCAGGGTCACCCTCAGGTGGGCTGGTCGCACTCCTTACCTGTCCGCCTGCTCTTCGTCCACGGTCGCTGATGGGCCCCCGCCTCCTCCTTTGTTGCCGGGCCCGCCTCCTTCTTCGTCATCGGGCCCCGCCTCCTCCCCTGCTGCTGACCACGGGTCCTGCCTCCTCCACTACACCTGCTGGCTCTCATTGACTCTGTGGAGAGGAACGCGCTGCTACACAGATTACTGTCAGTGATCTGAACAGCGGTGTGTTCGTCTTCAGCCGCCAGTGAAAGCCACCAGCAGAGGATCCCATAGCGACCCAGGCGGCCCGCACGGCATCTGGCCGGGCCCCACTGTGCCCCGGGCCCCATAGCGGCCGCCTGCGACGCTATGGTGATTGTTACGCCATTGAATGTATCATATTAAAACCTGTAAAAGGTATGTATTGCACATTCTATAACCTCGGTTAACCATATATAGGAACGTTTGTAATATGGACCCCCTCGAATATCCGAATCCAATAGAGATCCGTCTCTGTAGTATATGGGGAGAAAGGGTATCCCCGCAGACTTCCAATATCTGTGTATGGACTGGAGAGATCAATCAAACAGGTCCTCTATGGCAGGATCAAGTCCGTGTGTAGCATAGATATGAGCCAACAGACTCACGATATCACGGTAATCAAGAAGCCAGGGTCCGACCTATATCACATCTCCATGAGTGTGAATGGTGTGTAGGTTGGATGATAGCCGGTAAGCCCTGGATCAAATATATCAACGGACACCGACCTTGTCAATGAAGTAATGGGTCCCAGCAAAGATATTCCCAGCGAGTTCCGGGTAGCATGTACGGCCGTACAGATGACTGTGGGTATGGATATACTCATATAGCGCTGACAATGCCAGATGATTCATCTGACAACTCCAGGAAAGTATCAAGGAAGGTCAAGGTATCGGTAAGCATCCGTGACGTCAATCATGATATCCTATTCGAGTCACTCATAAGTGTGGAATAGATTCAGGTCTAAGAGATGTCCATGAGCCGAGGTCCCAACCAATTCACCCCTTCTACCCATTCACAAAGACCCTAACTTCACAACCCCTTCTCTAATTACCAGACCATGCTGTCAAATGACACCCCGCAGAACCTCTTCCTGCTGTGATGACCGGTGATCCACTGCTGCAGTCCAGGCACACTGCTAACAGGCAGTTGCTGAAGTCTTCAGGACCTTTTGATGAACCTGCAATGGACCCAATGGGAGGCGTCAGTGTCACCAGGTGGCAAAAGGACCTTCCAACTCTTCAATAAGGCAGGGAAAAGATTTGGTTACGGGCATGCCACATGATAGCAGATTTAGGTATTTGGGGTATTTAGCTAAGCATTTGTTAATGAATGGCATGGTTAGCTAGTGTCAGGGTACCGTGCGCGGGTGTCCCGCATGCAGGTACCCCACGCAGGAGGACCAAATTAGTATGACCACACTAGACACTGCCACTGAGCTTATATGTGTTTATTATATAACAAACAACCCCACCAACACCCACAAGTAACCACAATCAAGTAATAGTAACTAAATGAAAACACAAACACATACAAAAGGTACAAGGCAAGTAAACCCGGGGAGCAGGGCAAGACCAGGGGAGTTTAAGGGACAAAGGGTCAGTGTACAGGTAACAGGATACTGCAAGCGGGTAACAGGGCTCAGGACACAGGACTCAGTCAGGGAAAGGCAACAGGATACTGAGCCACAGTCCTGACTGCAGGGAGGGATTATATACCCCCCCAGGAAGCACCTGCAGGTGAGCACTGGAGCTGCAGGTTCCAGCACCACCCAGTGGTGGTCTGATACCTGACAGTTCCTGGCTGCCTGGAGACACCTGCAGGCGTGCGCAGGAACTGCAGGTACTGGCTCCAGCGCCACCTGGAGGTGCTCTGGATCCTGACAGAGAGGGGCATTGTTCGGGGATGGCGAGGGAGGGGGTTCTTGCTCAAAATTAATTGTTTTTGAAGCACTAATAAAATAAATACAAAGGTTTTAAGGGATCAGGTTCACACACTTCACCTTTAAAGAGCTTTCCTCCAAAAAAAAAGAAATGATTTGCCTCCAAATAGCAAGGCATGTGTAACAGCAGACACCAGTAGAGGGCATGTAGGCAATGCTCACATACAGTAGATTGCATGAAGCGCGCTTCTTTAGGCTTCTAAACTGACTTTCCTCACTTCTGTACAACTGCTAACAGCTGGTCAACACTACTGCTAAGCGGCCGTAGACTCTACTTTCCTGTAAGGTGTCTACCAGCTTATTCCAGGGTCCCCTGGCTGGCTCCAACCCACTCTGACTTACGGCCCGGGCAAGGCCTAACTGCCGCTCACAAGCATTTAGCTGTCCTTACTTTATGACCTCCCTTCGATGAAGGGCCCCTCTGTGACTCAGGTGGAGCTATACTGTATAGAGCCCCCTTTGCATCTAAGATGACTGCTAAAATCTCAAAAGAATTCTATGCCTCATTAGATACAGGCTTAGACACAGGCTCTCCCAAGATGGCGCTCACTGCCCATGGCAGAGGACACATTGGTCCAATGCTGGGTTCCTCCCTAGCGCCAGTAGTAAACAGCAGTCTTGTGACCGGATCACTTCCTGCACACATAGGCCTGTGGAGGAACAGCAGCCCACCTGCCTACACATACACCGACCGATCAGCCATAATATCGTGAGCAGTGAAAGGTGAAGTGAATAACATTAGTTATCTCATTACAATGGCACCTGTAATTGGGCGGGTGGGCCAAATTATGATGTCTAGACGGGGTCAGAGCAACACCAAAACTGCAGCTTTTGTGGGATGTTCCCTATCTGCAGTGGTCAAGACCGCCCAAAAGTGGTCCAAGGATGGAAAACCGGTGGATCGGCAACAGGGTCATGGGCAGCCAAGGCTCATTGATGTATGTGGGGAGCATTGCTGGCCCGTGTAGTCTGATCCAATAGAAGAGCTACTGTAACTCATATTGTTGAAAACATTAATGTTGGTTCTGACAGAAAGGTATCTGAACACACAGAGCATTGTAGTTTGTTGCGTATGGGGGTTTGTAGCTGCAGACTGGTTAGGGTGCCCATGCTGACACGTGTGCACCACCTAGCAAGCCGGTTCAGGCAGTGTGATGCTTTGGGCAATCTTGTTCTGCTGGGAAACCTCGGGTCCTGCCATTCATGTGGACGTACCACCAACCTAAACATTGTTGCTGACCAAGTCCCCCCCCTTCATGGACACGGTATTCCCTGATGGCAGTGGCCTCTCTCAGCAGGATAATGCGCCCGGCCACACTGCAAACATGGTCCAAGAATGGTTTGAGGAACACAACAACGAGTCTGAGGTGATGACTTGGCCTCCAAATTCTCCAGATCTCAATCCAATCGATCATCTGTGGGATGTGCTGGAAAAACAAGTCCGATCCATGGAGGCCGATCACCTCACAACTTACAGGACTTAAAGGATCTGATACTGATGTCTTGGTGCCAGATACCACAGCACACCTTCAGAGGTCTAGTGGGGTCCATGCCTGGACGGGGCAGGAGAAGGGGGACCTACTCAATATTAGGGGGGTCATCCAGATACCGCAGCATACCTTCAGAGGTCTAGTTGGGTCTATGCCTGGATGGGTCAGGAGAAGGGGGACCTACTCAATATTAGGGGGGTCATCCAGATACCACAGAACACCTTCAGAGATCTGGAGGAGTCCATGCCTGGACAGGTCACGAGAAGGGGGGCCTACTTAATATTAGGGGGGTCATCCAGATACCACAGCATACCTTCAGAGGTCTAGAGGAGTCCATGCCTGGACAGGTCAGGAGAAGGGGGACCTACTCAATATTAGTCATCCAGATACCACAGCATACCTTCAGAGGTCTAGTAGAGTCCATGCCTCGGCGTGTCAGGAAAAGGGGGACCTACTCAATATTTGGGGGGGGTCATAAAGTTATGTCTGAAAGGTGTATACAGTTTAATGGTAAAACTGAACAGGAACATATTTTCTTCTTTGTTTTTCTTGTCTTCAGGAAACTTTAACAACATAATATAATAAAAGAATAGAAAACTGTTACACAGCCCTCTTCCTCTTGTACGGGCTGTGATTTGCAGTCTCTCTACAGCTTGGAGTCAGTGGTGGAGCACCAGGTGCCGGCTGCGGCTGTGAGCCTGGTAGATCTGTCACTGACTCAAGTTCTAGAGAGACTACAAATCCCAGCAATACTTTAAACAGCACTGCAGAATACTATGAGGCTACATACTCTGTGTTGCTCCGGGTTCTTGGCCTGATGTCTCAGGAGGGCTGTCTGTGGTTTCAGAGGGGCTGTGCAGGCTCTCATGGGGCCAGTGTGGGCTCTCTGGAGGTCAGTACGGGCTCTCTGGAGGTCAGTACGGGCTCTTTGGAGGTCAGTGATGCTCTCAGGTGGCCACTGCTGGCTCTCAGGGGGCCAGTGTGGCTCTATGGCAGTCAGTGGGGATCTCAGGTGGTCAATATGGGGTCTTGGTGGTCAGTGCGGGCTCTGGGTGGTCAGTGTGGGCTGCAGGTGGTCAGTGCCGGCTCCGAGTGGTCAGTGCGGGCTCTGGGTGGTCAGTGTGGGCTGCAGGTGGTCAGTGCCGGCTCCGAGTTGTCAGTGCAGGCTCTGGGTGGTCAGTGCGGGCTCTGGGTGGTCAGTGCGGGCTGTGGGTGGTCAGTATGGGCTCTGGGTGGTCAGTGTGGGTTCTGGGTGGTTTGTACGGGCTCCAGGTGGTCTGTAGGGGCTCTGGGTGGTCACGGCCTGATGTATCCAGGGTCTCGGGGGGCTGGGGGTGCAGGCTCTGGGTGGTCAGTAGGGGCTCTGGGTGGTCAGTAGGGGCTCTGGGTGATCAGTGCGGGCTCTGGGTGATCAGTGCGGGCTCTGGGTGGTCACAGCCTGATGTCTCCGGGGTCTCAGGAGGGCTGTGCGGGTTTTCAGGGGGTGCGGGCTCTGGGTGGTCAGTGCGGGCTCTGGGTGCGAGATTATTGGTTTTAATCATACTGCCCCAAGCTGTTCAGTGTAGTGTAATGTAGTGTAGTTTAGTGTAATGCATTATTGAAGCAATTCTCAAGCATTTTCAAAACTCTTTTTATTCTATATCCCTGGAGTCATTTAACATTTTATTTAACTTAAAGGAGAACTATGACATGAGTGATTTCCACTCACCTCATAGTTCTAGCCGACCTGTGACAATGAGACTGTCGCAGGTCGGCTCAGTAGATCGGGAGGTGAGAGAACACATACCGGCGTTCGCTCACCTCTCGATCCTGTCACGGCTCTCTGCCGTGACAGGGGAGGGGCTGGATTCCCCTCTCCCCGCTCCGATCCTCCAGCGCTGACTGGCGGAACGGACAGGGGGAGGGGGCGGGTACAGCTGGCTCTGCCTCTAGATAGGAGGAGCCAGCTGTCAGTCACGCAGCTGGGCGGATCCCGTCATCTACGTCAGGATCCGCTCCAGGTGCAGAGTCTCAGTATACCGCCAGCTGTAGCTCCCTATATACTGAGCTTAGGGTAACGGGAGGACGCTAGTTTGTGTCCTCCCGTTACCCCAAGGAGAACTATGGGGAAAAACACTGACCCCATAGTTGTCCTTTAATTTTTATTTTTTTAATTTTTTTTCATTGCTATCACATAGGAAGGGGGGGGGGG
>NW_017308886.1:347-2295 GCF_000935625.1 Nanorana parkeri | reverse complement strand
GGGGTGCAGGCTCTGGGTGGTCAGTGCGGGCTGTGGGTGGTCAGTAGGGGCTCTGGGTGGTCAGTACGGGCTCCAGGTGGTCTGTAGGGGCTCTGGGTGGTCACGGCCTGATGTATCCAGGGTCTCGGGGGGCTGGGGGTGCAGGCTCTGGGTGGTCAGTAGGGGCTCTGGGTGGTCAGTAGGGGCTCTGGGTGATCAGTGCGGGCTCTGGGTGATCAGTGCGGGCTCTGGGTGGTCACAGCCTGATGTCTCCGGGGTCTCAGGAGGGCTGTGCGGGTTTTCAGGGGGTGCGGGCTCTGGGTGGTCAGTGCGGGCTCTGGGTGCGAGATTATTGGTTTTAATCATACTGCCCCAAGCTGTTCAGTGTAGTGTAATGTAGTGTAGTTTAGTGTAATGCATTATTGAAGCAATTCTCAAGCATTTTCAAAACTCTTTTTATTCTATATCCCTGGAGTCATTTAACATTTTATTTAACTTAAAGGAGAACTATGACATGAGTGATTTCCACTCACCTCATAGTTCTAGCCGACCTGTGACAATGAGACTGTCGCAGGTCGGCTCAGTAGATCGGGAGGTGAGAGAACACATACCGGCGTTCGCTCACCTCTCGATCCTGTCACGGCTCTCTGCCGTGACAGGGGAGGGGCTGGATTCCCCTCTCCCCGCTCCGATCCTCCAGCGCTGACTGGCGGAACGGACAGGGGGAGGGGGCGGGTACAGCTGGCTCTGCCTCTAGATAGGAGGAGCCAGCTGTCAGTCACGCAGCTGGGCGGATCCCGTCATCTACGTCAGGATCCGCTCCAGGTGCAGAGTCTCAGTATACCGCCAGCTGTAGCTCCCTATATACTGAGCTTAGGGTAACGGGAGGACGCTAGTTTGTGTCCTCCCGTTACCCCAAGGAGAACTATGGGGAAAAACACTGACCCCATAGTTGTCCTTTAATTTTTATTTTTTTAATTTTTTTTCATTGCTATCACATAGGAAGGGGGGGGGGGTCACAAGCCCCCCATGTGATGGCACATTGGAGGTGATAGGTTCTCTTTAAGGTGACTTTTAGACCCCTAGTGTCACCTTTCCACTTCACTGGATTGAGCTGCTGAGGCAACTGAATGTCCAAACAGCAGAATGTCCAAACATTAATACTGAACCCTACGGACTAAGACTGGGATGCCATTAGAGTTCATGTGCGTGTAAATAAATACTTTTGGCAATACAGTGTATCTGGTCAGTAGCTCTTGTGGTTGGAGAGATACATCATAGTACATCATCGTACTTCCTGTTATCAGCCCCTGTGGTGGGCAGGAGGACCAATTTCCTGTCTTGTCATGTAGAGTTAGCGTTGTGTTATCAGTCACACAGTATCAGAGATTTGTTCATCTAGCTGAAGACGGTATGGAGCCCATGATCGTCCTCCTGGGGTTGATTACAGGTAGGTACAGGGACCACCTTGCTGGAAATGTTCATGGTACACAGTAAGCGGGAACACTCTGTTCCAGCATCTTTTCTTTTTTAACGTCTTGCAAAGATGCCTCCAGACCCATGCCATGAGTTGTCTGTGAAGGTTCTCATTCCTCCGGGTCACATGGTATGTCTGTAAAATATAGGTCATGGTAACCGGACTGGCTGTACTTTTTCTTGAAGACGTTTCACTGATCATCCGACCAGCTTTCTCAATCCGCTTGTACAGAAATTCTCTGGGAATAAATATGGTCATTCTGGATTGAGAAAGCCGGTCGGATGATCAGTGAAACGTCTTCAAGAAAAAATACAGCAAGTCCAGTTACCATGACCTATTTTTTTACAGACATGCCATGAGTATATTAGTAAGGGTTTATTTTTACAACCGCAGGGAAACCCTAAACCTTCCAAAACCTTATCCAAAATCAAACAAACAAAAAAGTTTTGGGTGCAGAATTTGTATTCTGATATTTGGGGGGGGGGGGGGGGG
>NW_017308886.1:0-323 GCF_000935625.1 Nanorana parkeri | reverse complement strand
GCTGGGCATGAGCCAGCTGTCTTTGTGTTGGGACCAATGACAGAATACATGGAAGATAGAAGAATAGAGTGAAGAGTCTTGAATCAATGGGTCAGGCAGGAGGCCCTGGAAGCTTCGTATAGAATGATCAAAGGGCACAAAAAAGGAAATTTGGGAAGATGTTGTGTAAAGAAAGCAAAGAGAAGGGATCGGCGAATCTGCCCGGGATCAGTTTGAGCCAGGTGAGCAGAACTCTGTGAACCCCGAATTTACCTCCAAACCCCACTGAAGTCTATGGGAGGTGAAGCCAGCTTCTGTTTTCTGGCCGTTTTGCAAGGCTAACA
>NW_017308885.1:125472-127649 GCF_000935625.1 Nanorana parkeri | reverse complement strand
AATGATGGGGCACTATTCCTCCCACTGACACCAACAATGTGCAGTTATTGCTCCTCCCCATTGGCCACAAGCACAAGGTGATTTTTTACTCCAACTGACCAACAACCCTGGGGCATTTTTTCACCCACTGACCGCAGTCCGGGCCCCCTAAACTCCTAAGGACACTGGCCCTTTGTTTAGAAAGTTTGGGGCTATCTGTTGTAGAAAATACCCTTTTCATTTGATTTCCATCTCAGTCTACATGCTCCAGCAGTGGCTGCACATTATTGCTCTGGGTGGGACTTCCCCATGGCTACAGCAAAAGAACATACCTGCAGAGCGACTGCCGGCACAGATGCCTGGACCTTCCATCGGAAGAGCACGCGACGGGGTGACAATGCAGGAGAACAATTGGGAGACATGAACAAGTGTTGTCACCCCATAACAGGAAGTGCCCGCACATGGATCCTCGTGACAGAATTGCCAAGATTTTGTTTCCTGAAAGAATGTCACATGCTAAGATCACAGGAGAGGTTCGTGTTTAATAAAACAATTATCCCGAACACAGGCCAAGAATACACCGCTGATCTGACCGCTGGTCCTGCATTGTATGTGATGACCTCAGTGATAGGGGAGACCAGTAAGAGACTGGAGAGAAGAGAGGCTTCAGGGGGATGGTCATCACAAATGGAACCGGCGGGAAGGAAGACTTGGAAGGAAAGAAGACTTGGGAGGGAAGGAAGACTTGGGAGGGAAGGAAGACTTGGAAGGAAAGAAGACTTGGGAGGGAAGGAAGACTTGGGAGGGAAGGAAGACCTGTAAGGAAAGAAGACTAGGAAGAGAATGAAGACTTGGGAGGGAAGGAAGACTTGGAAGAGAAGGATGACTTCTAAGGGAAAAAAGACTTGGAAGAGATGGAAGACTTGGGAGGGAAGGAAGACTTGTAAGGAAAGAAGACTTGGAAGAGATGGAAGACTTGGAAGGTAAGGAAGACTTGGAAGGGAAGGGAAACTTGGAAATGAAAGAAGACTTGGAAGGAAAGAAGGCTTGGAAGGGAAGGAAGACATGTAAGAGATGGAAGACTTGGAAGGGAAGGAAGACTTGGAAATGAAAGAAGACTTGGAAGACTTGGAAGGAAAGAAGGCTTGGAAGGGAAGGAAACCTTGGAAATGAAAGAAGACTTGGAAGGGAAGGAAGACTTGGAAGGGAAGGAAGACTTGGAAGGGAAGAAAGACTTGGAAGGGAAGGAAGACTTGGAAGAGATGGAAGACTTGGAAAGGAAGGAAGACTTGGAAGGGAAGGAAGACTTGGGAAGGAAAGATGACTTGGAAAGGAAAGATGACTTGGAAGGAAGACTTGGAAGAGAAGGAAAACTTGAAAGGAAGACATGGAAGAGAAGGAAAACTTGAAAGAGAAGAAGACCTTAGATTAAAGAAGAAATCCGGGCAGAAATAATCTTCCCCCTCACAGCTGGGCTGTCCCCGCACTGGAAGGGTTAAGTGCTCATTTTTGTCTATTGTCTAAAGTAACAAAGATATACTCACCTGAACCTCAGAGCCGACTGGCTCCTAAACTGGTCCCCGCAGCCTCCCTCCTCCTTCACTCCAGCAGTGGAATGTCCTTCGGCGTCCTCACTTCTGGAGTGGGGAAGAGGCTGCGGGGACCAGTCTAGCAGCCATCTGTGTCTGAGGTTCAGGTGGGTATATCTTTGCTATTTTACACCTTAGATGAAAACAAGCACTTAACCCTTGCAGTGCTGGGTGGCAGCCCCACGGCAAGGGTGAAGATTACCTCTGCCCGGAGTTCTCCTTTAAGGTAATTATTATTACTCATTCTTAGAACATCCCCTAGAACAGAACAAAAAAGAACAAAACATTTTGAATGTTGGGGGCAAATGTACTTATTTTATTACCGCCCAGAAGTAGGCTGTCAGGGTTTTCCAGCACAAAGGGTAACACAGCAAAAAAAGGGCGGCGCTAAAACAATATTCCTCTTTTTTTCTTTAAAGGAGAACTATGGGGTCAGGGCTTTTCCCCATAGTTCTCCTAAGGGTAACTGGAGGACACAAACTAGCGTCCTCCCGTCACCCTAGGCTCAGTATATAGGGAGCTACAGCTCGCGGTATACTGAGACGCCACAGCCGGAGCGGATCCCGACAATTGTGCCGGGATGCGCCCGGCTGCGTGAGTGACAGCTGG
>NW_017308885.1:123409-125430 GCF_000935625.1 Nanorana parkeri | reverse complement strand
CCCCCCCCCTCCCCCCTCATAGTTCACTTTTAATTCCAGATTTTTCCAATAAGCAAAAACAAGAACTGAAAAAAAGTAAAACAATTGAAAAGACGAAATCCCGTTCCCAGACAAGACAAATACAAAACAGACCAAACACTACACGAAAACATTACAAAATGTAAACCCAACTTCTATGTTATTATGACAAATATTCCCCAGTTTGCACCTTTGTATCCTCTCTTCCTCCAATACTCATTAACCTGACCGTCATCAGACGAATGATCTGCTCCCGGGCCGGGTGTCTGAAGCAATTCCGCCCAAATTCTATATATTTAGGACCCGTCTACGGTAAAAAAAAAAAGTCAACTGTTCAAATTTCAGATTCAACCTGGTTATGGATATCCATTCCCTCACTAGTGATTCGGGATGCACCGATACCAATATTTTATTTCCCGGTACCCACCGATACCAAATACCGATACCGGAAGTCCCATTAAGGAAGACGGGCGGTGTGTAATGACTTGCTTCCCAATCAGCCGGGAAGCCAGCTCCAGGTGACGAGGAAGCACGGAGCCGGTGTTCTGTCGAGATCTCCAACTCGTTGAGATCTCCAACTCGTGACGTCATATGGCGCTGGTGCGCGTGCGGCAGCCGTCACAGTTTTTGCCATCCTCGTTGGCTTCTCCACTTCCCGTAGGTGCGTCCGTGCTACTAAGAAATTGTCATCTGGTTCTCCATCTCCCGTCGGAGCTTGTGACACCGGGTGCCCGCGCAGGTGCACAGCCGCAGATTGTACAGCTTGATACTTCTCTTGGGTGGCTGCGCAGGCGCACTGATGGGAGTTGGAGTGTAAGCTCCTCTGTACAGAGACTGATGTGACTGTGGGGGGGAGGGGACATTAGAGTGTAAGCTCCTCTGTACAGAGACTGATGTGACTGTGGGGGGGAGGGGACATTAGAGTGTAAGCTCCTCTGTACAGAGACTGATGTGACTGTGGGGGGGAGGGGACATTAGAGTGTAAGCTCCTCTGTACAGAGACTGATGTGACTGTGGGGGGGAGGGGACATTAGAGTGTAAGCTCCTCTGTACAGAGACTGATGTGACTGTGGGGGGGAGGGGACATTAGAGTGTAAGCTCCTCTGTACAGAGACTGATGTGACTGTGGGGGGGAGGGGACATTAGAGTGTAAGCTCCTCTGTACAGAGACTGATGTGACTGTGGGGGGGAGGGGACATTAGAGTGTAAGCTCCTCTGTACAGAGACTGATGTGACTGTGGGGGGGAGGGGACATTAGAGTGTAAGCTCCTCTGTACAGAGACTGATGTGACTGTGGGGGGGAGGGGACATTAGAGTGTAAGCTCCTCTGTACAGAGACTGATGTGACTGTGGGGGGGAGGGGACATTAGAGTGTAAGCTCCTCTGTACAGAGACTGATGTGACTGTGGGGGGGAGGGGACATTAGAGTGTAAGCTCCTCTGTACAGAGACTGATGTGACTGTGGGGGGGAGGGGACATTAGAGTGTAAGCTCCTCTGTACAGAGACTGATGTGACTGTGGGGGGGAGGGGACATTAGAGTGTAAGCTCCTCTGTACAGAGACTGATGTGACTGTGGGGGGGAGGGGACATTAGAGTGTAAGCTCCTCTGTACAGAGACTGGTGTGTCTGGCTCAGTATTATGTGTACAGCACTGCGGTATATGTCAGAGCTATGTAAATGTATGAAGTATTATTATGGGAAGTCATAATCCATGCGATTTGTTGGGTTGCTTTATCCTTCTACATGGTAAAAGTGAGCAGGAGACACACAGAGGAGACTCAATGAATGTATATCTCCCGGATAGGAATCCTACAAGAGCTGCAGTATCTGGAGGTAGAAAGGACGGTCTGTTGTGGGGCCCCTGAGGAGGGCCCAGGATATTGTGTGGTCAGGTGACAACGGCCATTTCTTTGTCCCTTGTCATTTTCCAACCAAATACAAAACCCCCGAATAGAGAAGAATGTACTAAATGGAAACAAATACGGAAATCCTTCGAAGAAAA
>NW_017308885.1:122708-123282 GCF_000935625.1 Nanorana parkeri | reverse complement strand
GACGCACAAACTGACCGCAGAGCCGTATTCATGACATATTTTGTCTGTCTTATGACATATTGCCGTCAAGAACAGCCGAATACCCCAAAATCAGTGCTGGAGGAGGCGGGAGGTGGAAATATGTGAGCGTACCTCCCAACTACAGAACCTGAGAAAGAGGGGGACTTCAGGGACCTGACGTCCTGAAAAGTGGGCGTGGTAAATGTACGCTGAATATAGGGCGGGGCTTAATAATGTCTGAGCTTACTTGCTGTATACACCACTCATGTATGTCACATTCCTTGTAATCACACTACTCCTTATTTACACAGGAACATAGGAGAGTCTGACAGACATACATATCCCTCAGGATTATTCCATGAAACATACACGGGCCTTGCGGAAATGCATGGTACAGGGCTGGGAAACATTATGTGTGTTGGTGTACTGAGCTACAATGGAACCACAAAGCACCGGCAGTGCACACCATGTCCCTGTTGTGAGTTGTAATGCCCTACACTCACCAAATTCGTGCATGCCTCACGACTCTGTACACCCCAATGTCCCCCCACCACACCTCTGCACCCAATGTCCC
>NW_017308885.1:117294-117753 GCF_000935625.1 Nanorana parkeri | reverse complement strand
CATTAGAGTGTAAGCTCCTCTGTACAGAGACTGATGTGACTGTGGGGGGAGGGGACATTAGAGTGTAAGCTCCTCTGTACAGAGACTGGTGTGTCTGGCTCAGTATTATGTGTACAGCACTGCGGTATATGTCAGAGCTATGTAAATGTATGAAGTATTATTATGGGAAGTCATAATCCATGCGATTTGTTGGGTTGCTTTATCCTTCTACATGGTAAAAGTGAGCAGGAGACACACAGAGGAGACTCAATGAATGTATATCTCCCGGATAGGAATCCTACAAGAGCTGCAGTATCTGGAGGTAGAAAGGACGGTCTGTTGTGGGGCCCCTGAGGCGGGCCCAGGATATTGTGTGGTCAGGTGACAACGGCCATTTCTTTGTCCCTTGTCATTTTCCAACCAAATACAAAACCCCCGAATAGAGAAGAATGTACTAAATGGAAACAAATACGGAAATCC
>NW_017308885.1:116599-117230 GCF_000935625.1 Nanorana parkeri | reverse complement strand
GGGGGGGGGTCTGTTTGTGTTACCTCTAATTACAGCATTGTCTGGGGGAAGTGCAGCGACGCACAAACTGACCGCAGAGCCGTATTCATGACATATTTTGTCTGTCTTATGACATATTGCCGTCAAGAACAGCCGAATACCCCAAAATCAGTGCTGGAGGAGGCGGGAGGTGGAAATATGTGAGCGTACCTCCCAACTACAGAACCTGAGAAAGAGGGGGACTTCAGGGACCTGACGTCCTGAAAAGTGGGCGTGGTAAATGTACGCTGAATATAGGGCGGGGCTTAATAATGTCTGAGCTTACTTGCTGTATACACCACTCATGTATGTCACATTCCTTGTAATCACACTACTCCTTATTTACACAGGAACATAGGAGAGTCTGACAGACATACATATCCCTCAGGATTATTCCATGAAACATACACGGGCCTTGCGGAAATGCATGGTACAGGGCTGGGAAACATTATGTGTGTTGGTGTACTGAGCTACAATGGAACCACAAAGCACCGGCAGTGCACACCATGTCCCTGTTGTGAGTTGTAATGCCCTACACTCACCAAATTCGTGCATGCCTCACGACTCTGTACACCCCAATGTCCCCCCACCACACCTCTGCACCCAATGTCCC
>NW_017308885.1:106408-116552 GCF_000935625.1 Nanorana parkeri | reverse complement strand
CACCACTGCCCTAAATGTTCCCCCACCCCACCACTGCCCCCAATGTTCCCCCACCCCACCACTGCCCCAAATGTTCCCCCAAAATAGCACTTGTGAGGTCAGGTACTGATGTTGGATGAGATGACCTGGCCACAATAAGCGGTCCAATTCATCTTAGAAGGGTTGAGGTCAGGGCTCTGTGCGGGACACTCGAGTTCCTCCACACCAAACTCATCAATCCATGTCATTATGAAGCTGACTTTGTACACAGGGGACTGTCAAACTGTTACCACAAGGTTGGAAGAGCATGATTGTTTATAATATATAGTGGTTCTCAACTCTTCTAGGGCCGAGACCCCTTAGTAAAATTTGCCAAGCTGTGGTGGCCCCCAACGGTAAACGGTGTCATAGCCAGGAATCCACATACCTTTAGTCATATAGTAGGTGTGATGGTCAGGAGTCCACATACCTTTAGTCATATAGTAGGTTTGATGGTCAGGAGTCCTCATACCTTTAGTCATATAGTAGGTGTGATGGTCAGGAGTCCACATACCTTTGGTCATATAGTAGGTGTGATGGTCAGGAGTCCTCATACCTTTGGTCATATACTAGGTGTGATGGTCAGGAGTCCTCATATCTTTGGTCATATACTAGGTGTGATGGTCAGGAGTCCTTGTACTTTTGGCCATACAGTGTATATATTTGTGCGTGTAGTATATACATCCGTTGAATGTTGGCGGATGTCATATCTAGGCATGTTTCATGTATGTAGTAGACATGTCCCATGGCTGACGAGCACTGCGGTGGTAGTGGATGGTCTAGTGTGTGTTCTGCTCTCGCTCACAGTGATCGGTGACACCGGTTGTGTTTTCAGTCCGCGCTCATTCATAATTACACGGTCCATGTGGCGGAGGTGTTGTCCCGGGTATTTTCAGTCTGTGTAATGCAGTGACGCAGGCTGTACACAGCTGGGGATTTTGGGTTTGGATGGTTTGGTTGGAGGGGGGTCATTGGCCAGGTTAGTGGAACACACATTTCCTGGCTGCTGGTCTCCTGTGGACAATTCTCCACACACATCTCCCTCTCCTCCTGCAAACACCTGGTTTCCATTTGTCAAGAGACGGCTTATCAGTGGGGGAGGGAGGCCGAGCCGCCTGGCACCAGCCCAGAGGAGGACTTTGTGCGCATGGAGGGTGTATTGTGTGTGAGACCAGTGTGCACATTGTGTGTAGCATGTGTGGATTGTGTGTGGCGTGTGTATTTTGTGTACGATGTGTAGATAGTGTGTTGGGTGTGTATGATATTTGTAGTTTCTACACAATGTGTGCAGAATGTCTATGGCTTATGTAGTTTGTGTAGGATGTGTGAAGAAAGTGTATTGGCAGTATGATTTGTGTAGGATGTGTGTAAATTGTGTTTTAGGTGCGTAGTTTGTGTCTGATGTGTATTATTATTTAATACAGGCATTTATATAGCGCTGACAATTTACATACTGTACAATCACATCAGTCTTTACACTCAAGGAGCTTACAATGTGGGATTGCCCATATCCCACACACACGGGCCGATCTAGACAGGAGCCAATTAACCTTCCAGTGTGTAGTTTAGAACGGCGTATAGTTTGTGCATGATGTGTGCATAGTTTTTATAAGGTGTGTGTAGTTTCGTTTACGGTGTGTTTAATTTTTGTATGTTGTGTAAAGTTTTATGTACTGTGTGTAAAGTTGATATAAAGTCTGGTAGTTTTGTGTATGTAGTGTGTGTGTATAGTTTTGTTGTGTAGTGTGTGTGTACAATGTGTGTAGTGTGTGTGTGTGTACAATGTGTATAGTTGTGTTGTGTAGTGTGTGTACAATGTGTGTAGTGTGTGTGTACAATGTGTATAGTTTTGTTGTGTAGTGTGTGTGTACAATGTGTGTACTGTGTGTGTGTACAATATGTGTAGTGTGTGTGTACAATGTGTATAGTTTTGTTGTGTAGTGTGTGTGTGTGTACAATGTGTGTGTACACACACACTACACACATTGTACACACACACACACTACACAACAAAACTATACACATTGTACACACACACTAATGTGTATAGTTTTGTTGTGTAGTGTGTGTGTACGAATTGAAATCTGGGTATGGCGTGTGTTGTTTGGTGTGTACTTTGTGCACTGTATAAGTTGTTTGTGTATGGTATGTGTATGTTGACTATGGCATGTACAGTTTATGTATGCTGTGCATAGTTTCTATACGGCATTTGTATTTAATGTATGAAATGTGTGTGTGTGTGTGTAATGTGTGCAGTGTGTGTAGTTTGAAAGTTTGGTTGGAATCGATATCTTTATTTTATATGACGGTTATTTTATATGTTACGGTTCTCTCATCCGCCCTGCGTCTAGAACAACGCACAACGTTGTTTACCGATCCGGCTACCGATCAGCTTTTTATTGCCCTAACGAGATCTCCTCTCACATCCTGTCTTGCTGACACCTACCCATGCCCACTTATCTTCTCTACGGTCTTTGAAGGACACATTCCTCGCTAGCATCCTTCTCCTGCAGGTGGCGATAAACCCTTCTGTTAAAGGAGAACTATGGGGTCAGGGCTTTTCCCCCTAGTTCTCCTTAGGGTAACGGGAGGGCACAAACTAGCGTCCTCCCATCACCCTAAGCTCAGTATATAGTGGGCTACAGCTCGCGGTATACTGAGACGCCGCAGCCGGAGCGGATCCCGACATCGATGTCGAGATCCGCCCAGCTGCGTGAGTGACAGCTGGCTCTGCCTATCTAGAGGCAGAGCCAGCTGTACCCGCCCCCTCCCCCGTCCGTTCCGCCAGTCAGCACTGGCGGATCGGAGCGGGGAGGGGGGAATCCAGCCCCTCCCCTGTCACGGCAGAGAGGGCCGTGACAGGATCGAGAAGTGAGCGAACACCGGCATGTGTTCGCTCACCTCCCGATCTACTGAGCCGACCTGTGACAGTCTGATTGTCACAGGTCGGCTAGAACTATGAGGTGAGTGAAAAGCACTCGCGTCATAGTTCCCCTTTAAATGAAGAAGTGTCCTTCAATGAACGGAAAATAACTATTTTTTTATATAGACTTTATTTTTTCTTTTAGGTTTTTCACAGCTTCTGCCCATTTATTAAAAGCCAACAGCGGTTTCTTATCTCCCGCTTTTCCTTAGCCCCCCCCTACCCCAGGATGATTGTAAAATGGCAGTAGCCATGCAGGCTGGTTGAGATGTGTTATTGTCTACTGCAGGGCAGCATACATGAGACCTTTCCTCCCGTGTAAACCGTTTCATGTGATATTTCGTGGAGTTAACCAGGATTAGGTCGCAGTCAGGTGACGGGTGTGATGCGTCTCTCCATTCTGAATCCCCTGTGCTAGGACGGGGTTAACCATGCGCCTGGCAGGGACGGAGTTAAGACGCAGCCGTCATATGATTTATAGCCAGACAGCGGGATTATTCTCTGGCAGGACATGATGTGTTAATATTTACTCAGCAGGGAGATTCATTCTTGCTGTGTCACAGGCGCAGGGCCACACTTAACGCCCAGCAGGGAAAGGGTTAATTAACGGTTCATTAACCATTGATCCCGCTGAGATTTTGCATTGAGGACTCAGCTTCTACTCCATCTTTCCTTAATGTTACAAAGAGAGAGGGTCAAATTCCCCCCAGGGCAGTCCACATGTATATCGAGGAGGCCACTTCACTATCAAAGAATGTAATGGGAGCAGAGCGGCTGAGAGGTCAGAAAGGGCCCAGAGCTCAGATAGGATGGAGCAGGTCAGGAACGAGACCCAGTGCAACAGGACAATACAAGCACAAGGAGACCAGTCCAAGAGCCCCGGCTGAACAGGACAAAACAGGCCCAGGACAGGACAGAACAACCTGAGAGCCTTGATCCAGCACAACAGAAGAGGCCAGACACAGGAAACGTTAGACTAAACAGGCCAAAAAGCCCAGATCCAGCTAAATAGGACAGAATAGGCTGGGAGCCCAGACCCAATAGAACAGGCCAAGATCCAGAAAAACAGGACAGAACATACCTAGACCAGACAAAGCAGGACGAATAAGGCTCTGAGCCCAGACCCAGGCAGGCTGGGGGCCTATACCCAGCATATTACAGGATAGTGTAGGCCATAAGCCCAGACTACGGGACAGAACTCAGACCTAACAGAAGGTCAGACAGGCCTAGAACCCAAATCCAGCAGGACACGCCGATAGCCCTAAGCCAGCAGAATAAGCCCAGATCTAAGACCCAGATCGAGCAGAACAGGAAAAAAATAGGCCCAGACCCAGGAAAACAGGACAGAGTGCACTCAGAGCCCAAACCCAGGAGACTAGGGTAAACACCCACACCTAACAGAACAGACCAGTGGCCCAAACGGAACGGATCAGGGCAGTGCAGTTTAGGAGCCCAGACTATGCAGAACAGAGCAGTAAAGGAAGAAAGCCAAGACCCAGCAGAAGGACAGAGCAAGTTGTAAGCCCTGACTCAGCAGAACAGTACAGAATACCCAGAACTCAGATACAGCAGAGCAGTCCAAGAACCCAGACTCAGCGGAACAGGACATAGCAAGCTGGGAGCCCAGACTCAGCAGAACAGGATATAACCTGCTCAGAGACTAAGCCCAGAAGAACAGGCCAAGAGCCCAGACTCTGCAGAGCAGGACATAGCAAGCCCAGACTTAGTAGAACAGGACATAGCATGCTGGGAGCCCAGACTCCGCAGAACAGGATAGAAAATGCTCAGAGGTTAGACCCAGCAGAAAACCGGCCAAGAGCCTAGACTCTGCAGAACAGGACATAGCAAGCTGGGAGCCCAGACTCAGCAGAACAGATCAGAATATGCCCAGAGATAAGACCCAGCAGAACCGGTTGAGAGCTCAGTCCCAGCAAAACAAGCCCAGAGCTGACACCTAGCAAAAGAACACAACAGCCAGAGAGCCCCGCATCTAGCAGAAGAGAATATGCCACACATTTAGTCCCAGCAGGACAGGTTAGGAGCCAAGACTCAGCAGAACAAGACAGGGCAGGCTGAGAGCATAGATTCAGCTGAACAAGACAGAATAGGCCACCAGCCCAGACCCAGCAGAACAAGTCGGGAGCCCAGACCCAGTAGAACAGGACGTAAAAGGCCGAGAGCACAGAGCCAGCAAAACAGGCTGACGTTATATATACAGCTGGATTAGTCTATGAAATCCCAGCAGAAGTGACCGGAGCTCTCCCACTGAGACACAGCACGGGTCTCTGGCTGCCAGCCGTCTCCTCCGTCATAGCTCTCCAGCAGAGATGGACAAAGCAGAACAGGAAGCTGATTGACTAGACCTTCCTGACATGTTCTGAGCTCCTCCATGGGTTCCAGTTCCTGATGAAGAGATGACAGGCCCAGCAGGAGAAGCAGACGTGTCTGTATAGATAGATCTATACAGACGTGTCTGTATAGATTTTCCACCAAGCAATTTATATTTCCACTAAAAGACTCAGTAATATATTTTACAGGGGACACAAGGGAATAGCTGCGTGATTTTCCACTCGGTCACCTGACCCCGGGCGGCGGTACACTCTTACACCAGTCTGGGGACATAATGGGACAATAATCTCATCTAATGTCGCATTACCAACAAGTTTCTCATAAAATATTCTGCGTGTTTCTCCATTACCATGATGGGGTGACATTTGGGAGGAGGCAGAGCCCACCACGGGCAATGATGGTCCCAATGCCTCTTCACCAGGCTTCAAAGGGCATGCACACGCTCAAAGGTCAGTCATTCCTAGATGAGCTGGTGCAGGACAATGTTTTATCCCCAGACTCAAAGTTTTCGTCCCTCTGCTGTACATTATTCCATATGTCTGGAACGTGCACACCACACAATGAGTACGTTCAAATAAGTTAAAGTGTATCTATAGTAGAGCTGCAACCAACTAATCGATAATGAGAATAGTTGTCAACAATTCTCATTATCGATTAGTTGGTGTTTTTCCCTTAGTTCTCTGGGAGCCGGTGTTTCGTAGGCCCGCCGATGATCCCAGGGGGAATGGTGGGGACACAGATCCCTGCAGCCGGTCCCCAGCGGTAAGGAGAGCTCCCACATATCCCCCCTCCTCGTCGCCGCCACTCTCCAGCTCTCTCTTCCCTGCTGGGAGCCAGCTGCATTCTGTGGTTTGTGTCCCCTCCGATCCCCACTGCTCTCCCATAACTGTAACGGAAGAGGCAGTGGGGATTGGAGGGGACACAGACCGATGCAGACGGCACCCAGTGGGCAGGAGAGACCGGCTGTCAGCCAATGCTGCTGTGACTCTACATTACGTGCAATAGCCAGCCTGCTATTGGTTATTTCAAATTGCAATAGCCAATAATAGGCTGGCTATGGCACCCACCCACTGCTGCTGTCAATCAGCAGAGGAGTGGACTGGAAGGAGAACTGCATGCAGTTTTATTCTGAAGAAAACTTTATGTTTGTAACACTCCTTTTGTGTATTTTAAATAAAAGATATAACAAAAAATATGTTATCCGATTAATCGAAAAAATAATCGGCCAACTAATCGCTAATGAAAATAATTATTATTGCAGCCCTAATCTGTAGCCAGAAGATTATTTTTACATTTTGGACAGTGTGTGGTGGTCCTTGTCCCTGCTCGGGAAGTTCAGCATTTCTATTTGTCCCAGTGACCACTGTCATCGAGAATGAAAGTGATGGGAAATCCGAAACATAAATGTTGTAAGCAGAACAAGAGGTGATGGCGAATCTTCCTGTTTTGGTAACAGCCGTCTAAGAGGGGAATTCCACTCACTTTGTAGAGATTTCCTCTCACTTCCTGTTGTATCTCCAGTAAAGGGAAAAATCCTCAATGGGAAACAGGCAGCAAAAAACTCACAGGGGCGTTTACATTTTGGTCAAATATACACTTTAAAGTGTATTGTTACAATTAAATACAACAATGTCAATTATATAGACAGCAGTAGTTGGTCACATTCAAATACAACTGTTTTGCAATATTGAAGATGTTTCACTGCCCACCTGAGTGGCTTGTATTGGTTGCCCGAGCTTGATCCCAGACCACAACCTGGTAACCTTGGCTGGTCTATAAGCAGGGTGCATCCAAAATGAAATTCCCTCAGTTTGTATGAGTGTTTAATACCCACATGGGCAACTCGAGTCACCTTAATCCAATCGCCGTGGCGTCCTGAGATGTGTCGAGGCAGATGCTGATTGTCAAAGAATATGACGGGAGGTGTGCACATTGCGAAAATATCTCATTGACATAATCCCATCACCAGGGTGCAATGAAGTCAACTAGTTAGCAAAAGACATTAAAAAAAAAAGGCCAACTGGAACTGGCAAAAGTAGACTGTGAAACAGGTGACCAAAAGGGTTGCCAATATTCAATAATACATTTTAGCTCGGGTCATACTGGGGACATGCAATCAAACAACAAATTGGTATTGAGTACAGAGATAAATACAGGTGAAACTCGAGTAATTAGAATATCGTGCAAAAGTAATTGCAGTAAGTGCTGCAAAAGGGGCCCAAACCAAGTACTGAGTACATATGCATGCTGGTACTTTTCAGAGGTCCGATATTGTTCTATGTACAATCCTTGTTTTATTGATTGCATGTAATATTCTCATTTTTTGAGGTTGTGGATTTGGGGTTCTTGGGGTTTTCATGAGCTGTAAGCCATAATCATCACAATGATGACAAATCACGGCTTGAATTATCTTGCTTTGCATGTAATGAGTCTCATATATTAGTTTCACCTTTTAAGTTGCATTAGTGAAATAAATGAACTTTGCACGATATTCTAATTATTCGAGTTTCACCTGTATACCCAGAGCAGCAGGCAAGCCACTGGCACAAAGAACGAGGAGCCCCAAAGTTGCCGATGTGGAAACACACCTCCCCATTGTCAAGGTGTTCCTATACATAACATAAAGGGTGAATGTCCAACAACCTCAAGATAGGTCCGGACCCATGAGACACAGCATTTCTCGAGAATTGTACTCAGTCGCAGAGCTTTACTGTACAGAATGGTACTATTGAGTCAAACGATTGATGAATCAAATACTGTACTGAGCTGTTTTATGATTATCCAGATGTGACTTTATAGGTCAGGATATGCAAATGTGATACGGTGTAGTCCGTTCGACTACGTGTTCTGTAGACTTTATACCTAGGGTTGCCACCTGTCCAGGATTCACCCGGACAGTTCGGGTTTTGAATGCTCTGTTCGGGTTTCATGGCAGCAGAAATCTGGACACAAGATGTCAGGCAGACAGGGGCAACCATAATTAAGATAGGGGCTACTGGCCCCCCACTGAAAATAGTCTCACCTGTAATATTTGCATATGAATGGGTGGCGCTATTTAGATATGAATAAGCCACGACTAATTTTCCCCCAAAATTGCCTGCGCGTCTCTAGAGTGTTCGGGTTTCGCTTGAAGAAAAGGTGGCAACCCTATTTATACCCCTGCTTTGTGTTCACCTACAATGTCTTTTTTTATATTTGACGCTCTTTCAGTCAATAAAGAATTTGAAAAAAAAAAAGATAGGTCCAGACACCCACAGATCAGTGTTACCTTCTCCTTATCAGGCTGGAGGCCGCATCACTGGGAATGTTCACCCCTCTTTAAGTAAAAACTGCAGTTTGGAAGTGCTAGGATTTAAGAACTCATCAGTCATTTCTAAAGTCTGATTATTCTTTTTCAATATGCCATGAGTTCTCTTAGAGTTAATATGTTAATGTCTTTTGTTTAGGATTATGCTTAGGATTAGGTACTGATGGGTTAGAAGAACCCCCGTCAACATTTACTTTCTTATCTGTGTTCCATTGGAGATAATTCCCTACTTCTTGTCTCAAAAACACAACAGGAAGCAAGTGTAAATCTACCCAAAGTGAAGGGAAATTTCCCCTCAGACAGCGGTCACTAGAACAGGTGCCCACAATGAAAGAGTTCCCCTGACCCGCAGCTCTGGTAACAGCTCTAACATTTTATAGTTTCTTTCACTTTTTTGTCCACAGAAATCCTTGAAATGGGGACAAACACAGCAAACAGAAGAGGGTTGTAACCCTTTCCTACTACATGCAAAACAAAATAATGTTTTGGCTTTATATACTACTTAAAATGCGTACTGTAATCCTCAAATGTCTCCTCCAGGCCCCTGGGGGTCCCACATGTCCTCCAAGGTAGCGAGCAGAATAACCGAGCTCGGCGGCATTCAGCTATTCACTCACCCAGAAAGCCGGTTCCATGCTTACTCGTCACTGGGTGGCGAGTCTTTACACGCCGCCCAGCTTCCCGGCTAATCAGGAAGCCAGATTTCGAGTCATTACACGCCGCCTGGCTTCCTTAATGGGACTTCCGGTATCGGTATTCGGTATCGGGGAGTACCGGGAAAAAAAATATCGGTACTCGTACTCGATACCGGAATACCAGTATCGGTGCATCCCTATTTTTTGGCATATAAATTCTTCATGGTGTGAGCATGGCAGATGAGTTTCCATTGCCTATAGTTCATTGTGCTGGAAACTGTTCCTTCGGGAGGTGTGCAGTGCTGGTGACTAGTTCTTTGCCCTGTACTTGCAATTTTTGGGCACAGCTCCCAGGGTTCAGTTCTTCTTTAGGAAGATTACAATACTGAAACTTGTACTTTAACATGTGGTAGCACAATGGCACGCGTCCCCTATTATCGCATGGCAAAGAACAATAAATGCAATGGACATGCACTTAGGAAAGACCACTGTGCTCACATATGTTAGCACTTCCAAACTGTTGGAAACCTTTTAAACCAATTTTAACTCTTTGTGAACTTTCCCTGCATAAGTTGTTGGTGTCGGTTGGCTATTTTATCCACCTGACGGCCCCAAAAGCTGAAATGACATAATGGATCTTACCCCGTCAGATGCAACGAATCTGGCTCTTCCCAGCTCTTATAGCATGCAAGTCAGTGTAAGTCAGTGAAAGGAACATTCAGCATAACTTTTCCTGGCGGAATAACCCTTTGACAGAAATCCGTGTCAAGCTGGCCACACACCAGTAGAACTTTATTCCAAAAAGATCAGTTTTCGTAACGTCCGTTCAATCTTCTAACAGTTGATGGGGTCCAAATGGACGATCGATTTCCACCGTAGTAATGAAAATGCTGAAAGGGGGGGGGGGGGGGT